>NC_081555.1:39687507-39779940 GCF_963082655.1 Stomoxys calcitrans
GTACGAATCTGATATTAATATTAGGGACCAATCCTTTCAATAGGACAGTTACATCGCGACAATAAGGGACTCGAACAAAAAGGTGTTTGACAAGTGTTTTAGGAGCCAATGTTTTTCAAATAGTAGTATAGGAACTTGATGCCCAAAATTAGGACAGTATTCTGGCGACTGCCCAACCAAAGAAGAAACGAAGCGTGACCATGTTAAATTCAGCTGGGACGAAACTTATATACCCTGCACCATGGATCGCACTTGTCAAGTTCGTTGGACGGAGGGTATAAAGACCAATCTTTTTTCCTTGCAAAGCCAAGAGGTTCCGCTTATTACCTTTGAATGGGAGTATATAAACAGAAGGGAGAATATCAGCGATTGGGATTAAATGACCTCAGCTTCCGTTTCATTAGCTTTAGCTTTAGTGAAAGCATTGTACTCGTAGATGTAACTCATTGTACTCGTAGATGTAACTCATTCTCTATTCCAATGAAAGCAAGTTTCGAGTGTTGCTAAACTGAAGTTTTTATACCCTCCACCATAAGATGGGGAGTATAGTAATTTCGTCATTCTGTTTGTAACTACTCGAAATATTCGTCTGGGACCCCATAAAGTATATATATTCTTGGTCGTCTCGACATTTTATATCGATCTAGCCATGTCCGTCCGTCCGTCTGTCCGTCCGTCCGTCTGTCCGTCTGTCTGTCGAAAGCACGCTAACTTCCAAAGGAGTAAATTTTGCACAAATACTTCTTATTAGTGTAGGTCGGTTGGTATTGTAAATGGGCCATATCGGTATCTTATCCGATTGGAATGAAATTTTGCACGACGTGTTTTCTTATGATATCCAACAACTGTGCCAAGTATGATTGAAATCGGTCCATAACCTGATATAGCTGCCATATAAACCGATCTGGGATCTTGACTTCTTGAGCCTGTAGAGGTCGCAATTATTATCCGATTTGCCTGAAATTTTGTACGACGGATCCTCTCATGACCATCAATATACGTGTTTATTATGGTTTCAATCGGTCTATAGCCTGATACAGATCCCATATAAATCGATCTCTCTATTTTACTTCTTGAGCCCCCAAAGAGCGCAATTCTTATTCGAATTGGCTGACATTTTACACAGGTCTCCAACATATAACTGAATTGTGGTCCGTACCGGACCATATCATGATATCGCTCTAATAGCAGAGCAAATCTTTTCTTTTGTCCTTTTTTGCCCAAGAGGAGATGCCGGGAAAAGAACTCGACAAATGCGATCCATGGTGGAGGGTATATAAGATTCGGCCAGACCGAACTTAACGCCTTCTTACTTGTTTTTTTTTTGAATAAAGTTTACCCCTTTGTCGCCAGCAGTAGTGAAGGGATAACCAAGAAAATTTTTATACCCACCACCGAAGATCGGGGTATATTCATTGTATCATTCCGTTTGCAACACATCGAAATATCCATTTCTGACCCTATAAAGTATATACAGGGTGGCTGATGAAAGCCGCTACCAAAAAAAAATGTAATAACTTTTTTTCTATTTAATAATAATAATTTAATAATTAATTTAATTAATTAATTAATTAATTTAATTAATAATAATTTAATAATTAATTTAATAATTTAATTTAACATGAATAAAAGAAAAATGTATTCCATACACCGAAAAAAAAATGTAGCAATATTCATCATTGTAGCAATATTCATCAGCCACCCTGTATAATCTTGATCAGCGTAAAAATCTAAGATGATCTAGCCATGTCCATCCATCTGTCCGTCTGTCAGTCCGTCTGTCCGTTCGTCTGTCCGCCCGTCTGTCCGTCCGTCTGTTCGTTAGTCTGTCCATCCGTCCGCCTGTCTGTCCGTCCGTCTGTCTGTCCGTCTATCTGTCCGTCCGTCCGTCTGTCCGTCCGTCAGTCTGTTGAAATCACGCTACGCTCTTTAAAAATGGAGATATTGAGCTGAAACTTTGCAAAGATTATTTTTTGTCCATAAGCAGGTTAAGTACGTAGATGGGCTATATCGGACTATATCTTGATATAGTCCCCATATAGACCGATCCTCCGATTTAGGGTCCTAGGCCCATAAAAGCCATATTTATTATCCTATTTTGCTGAAATTTGGGACAGTGAGTTGTATTACGCCCTTCGACAACCTTTTTTAATTTGGTCCAGATCGGTTCAGATTTGGATATAGCTGCCATATAGACCGAACCGCCTATTTAGGGTCTTGGGGCCATAAAAGCCACATTTATTATCCGATTTTTCTGAGGTTTGGTACGGTGAGTTATGTTAGGCCCTGCGACGTCCCTCTTTAAGTTGGCCCAGATCGGTCCAGATTTGGATATAGGTGCCATTTAGACCGACCTTTCGATTTAAGGTCTTGGTCCCATAAAAGGCGCATTTATTATCCTGTCTCGCTGTTTTTCTTCAATTTGGCCCAGATCGGTCCACATTTGGATGTAGTTGCCATATAGACCGATTCGCCGATTTAGGGTCTTAGGCCCATAAAAGCCACATTTATTATCCGTTTTTTCTGAGGTTTGGTACGGTGAGTTATGTTAGGCCCTGCGACATCCTTCGATAAGTTGGCCCAGATCGGGCCAGATTTGGTTATATCTGCCATATAGGCCGATTTCTCGATTTTAGGCCTTTAGCCCATAAATGCCACATTTATTATCCGATTTTGCTAAAATTTGGGACAGTGAGTTGTGTTAGGCCCTTCGACATTTTTCGTCAATTTGGCTCAGATCGGTCCAGATTTGGATATATCTGCCATATAGTCCGATCCTCCGATTAAGGGTCTTAGGCCCATTAAAGCTACATATATTATTCGATTTTGCTGGAATTCGGGACAGTGAGTTGTGTTAGATCCTTCAACATCATTCTTTAATTTGGCCCAGATCGGTATAGATTAGAATATAGCTGCCACATAGACCGACCTCTCGATTTAAGGTCTTGGACCCATAAAAGGCGCATTTGTTGTCCGATGTCGCCGAAATTTGGGACAGTGAGTTTTGTTAGATCCTTCAACATCATTCTTTAATTTGGGCCAGATCGGTTCAGATTTGCATATAGCTGCTATGTAGACCGATCTTTTGATTTAAAGTCTTGGACCCATAAAAAGCACATTTATAATCCGATTTTGCACAAATTTGACACAGTGACTAATGATAGGCTTTTCGACAGCTGTGACGTACATGGTTCATATGGGTCAATATTTCGATATGGCTACCAAAAAGCCAATATTTTGTTCTACAAAATTGAACAGTGACTTATTGGACCTCTCAATAACCGTGTCGTATTTTGTCCAAGTTGGACCATATTTCGATAAAGCTGCTACGGGGGCATAAATTATGCATTTTTCAGCGGATTTTGACGAAAAGTGGTTTACATATATACACGAGGTGGTGGGTATTCAAAGTTCGGCCCGGCCAAACTTAACGCCTTTTTACTTGTTTCTGAAGTTTTCGTTGGAATTGGAACATTCTGTGTCGTCGGGAGTCATGATATCCTAATTTCGAACCTAAAAAAAAATAGAAATATTCCTTACTTATTTATAATCCCTTTTGTAAAAATTCTTCATATAACCATCTTGCCTTCGATGATAGACAAATGGCACATCATTTATCACTCCTCTACCACCTGCACTTTGAACTCAAATTTACAACTATTGGTCACTTTGCTATGGTGATTTTTGCAAAAGATCACAACTGTTGACAGTTTCATAATGGAAATAAAACACCTTCATGGGCTGGGCAGTGCTGATAAATCAGGCAAACAATAACAACAAACAAAGGACTAATCGCTTACGCACTTTAGATGGTCTACCTACTCGTAGTGGCAATTCAAACACATTCTTCTCTCTTCTATAAAGCTATGAAATTAGCATTGTTTGCATTGTTACACAGATGGCAGGCCACTGTTGACGGGAGAACAAATGACCTCACGCATTTGCCAAAATCATTCCATGCTTAGTGCACACGCATACCGGCACTTAGTCACTCATTTTCTCGGTTCCATTAATCGTGTGTTGTTGTACTGCTTTGGTAGCATTAGCAGTGACATGAATGCTTGGCCCTCCTTCTCATCCTCTCCTTCAACCATACAATTCCCTACCACTTTTTTCAATTATATTCCAAACAATGTAACTCACTGTTGACATGTAATAAGCTGTAAACAACAGCCCAGCAAGAATATGTCAGCAGAGCCAACTTAAATGGCATAGACCTGGCGCAAGTTACAGGCACTCTACCAGAAGTGTATGGAAGTGTAGGAAAAGTCATCATAAATATTTGGCTTGGCATTTAGTGGCTCAAACTGAAAAAAGGCATCTTGTAGAGGCTGTTGAAAATTGGAAAATTGGATATTAACTAACCGATGATAAGGTTGTAAGGAGAATTTTTTAGAATTTATGAAAATCTTGGCGAGCCATTCTTATAAAACGGATCTTGTCTTGGTGAAAGAAGGTCTCTTTAACATGTCATTCCTCGTAAGGTAACACAAAGGTATGCGAAGAGAATAGGTATTTGGGTTCTTTGGGTAGAACTTTTCCCACCAACATTCTATTAAGGACTTCGGAGAGACTTAATTCATATGAAACAAGTAAAAATGTGCTTAGTTCGGCCGCATCGAATCTTGGGGACCCACCGCAATGGATTCCGCTAAAAATTCACCCCTGTTAACCCAGTTTGTATTTGAATTATGAATTTTGTAATCAATCAAATCGGGTATTGATCGAGGCTTATAGGGATGCAAGAAGTCAAATCCGAGGATCGGTTTATATGGGGGCTATATCAGTTTATACATCATACTCGACATGGCTACTGAAAGTCATAACACAAGTCTTTATGCCAAATTTCAGCCAAATCGAAAATTTAGGCTTTCAGGAGCTCAAGAAGTCGAAATTGGGGATCGGTTTATATGGGGGCTATATCAGTTTGTAGACCGATCCGGAGCATACTAGGCACAGGTGTTGTAAGTCATAACAGAAGTCTGTGTGCCAAACTTTTGCCAAATCGGATGACAATTGAAGGGAATCTAGGGGATCAGGAAGTCAATACCGGGAGTCGGTTTATATGGAGGTCAAATCCAAATCTGAACCGATATAACCCACTTGCAACCAATAACGACCTACATCAACAACAAGTATCTGTGCAAAAGTTCGTGTGGCGGATATAAAAACGAGATTAGCTGTATTAAATGGGACTTCCTTCGTAAAATTCTAACACTATCTGGCCATGTTGCGTTCGTCGGTTGAAATCATGCTACAGTCTTTAAAAATAGAGAGATATTTTATATATATTGTCTGTCGAATCACGATAGCGATCGAACGAACATGCTTCTGCACACAAACTTCTTATTGATGCAGCTCGTTAGGCACTGCAAATGTGCAATATCGGTTCAGATTTGGATATAGCACCCGATTTGAGATCTCGAGCACCTACAAGCCGCAATTGTTAGCCGAGTTGGGTGGAACTTTGCAAGTACTGTTCTTTTACGATTTACTACAGCGGTGTTATGAACGGTTCAAATTGGTCAATAACTACTCTACGGGAAATGTGTAGTCAAGTGCACCAAACATGCCACTGGACATATCCTACAGGAAATGAAAAATTTTAATTTTCATAACTTTTGATTCTTAATTATTTTTTAAAAAGTCGTTTAACTATTTTTAAGAAAGTAAAGGCGTGCTAAGTTTGGCCGGGCCGAATCTTATATACCCTCCACCTTGGATCGCAATTGTCGAGTTCTTTTCCAGGTGTATCTTTTTTAGGCAAACAAAGGCAAGGAAAGGATAAAAGAAAAGAATTGATATGCTAATGGAGCTATATCAAGTTATGGTCCCATTCGGACCATAATGCAATGAATGTTGGAGACCCATTGTGTAAAATTTCAGCCAAATCGAAAAAGGAATTCGCCCATTAGGGGCTTAAAGAGTAAAATAGGGAGATCGCTGTAACGGGGAGCTGAATAAGCCTGTGGACCGATTCAGACTACACTAGACACCTATGTTGAAGGTCATGGAAGAAGCCGTTGTACAAAATTTCAACCAAATCAGATAATAATTGCGCCCTTTATAGGCTCAAGAAGTCAAGATCCAAGATCGGTTTATATTGCAGCTATATCAGGTTATGGACCGATTTAAACCATACTTTGCACAGTTGTTGAAAATCATAACGCAACACGTCATGCAAAATTTCAGCCAAATCAGATAAGAATTGCGCCCTCTAGAGGCTCAAGAAGTCAAGACCTCAGATCGGTTTATATGACAGCTATATCAGGTTATGGACCGATTTCAACCATGCTTAGAATAGTTGTTGGAAATCATAGCAAAACACCACATGCAAAATTTCAATCAAATTGGATAATAATTGCGCCATCTAGTGGTTCAAGAAGACAAGTTTCACGATCGGTTTGTATGGCAGCTATATCAGGTTATGGACCGATTCAAACCATACTTAGCATAGTTGTTGGAAGCCACAATTTAACACGTCGTACAAAATTTCAGCCAGGGATTAGAATAGGAATTGCGCCCTTTAGACGCTCTAGAAGTCAAGACTCCAGATGGGTTTATATGACAGCTATATCCGGTTATGGACCGATTTCAACCATAATTAGCGCAGTTGTTGGAAGACATAACAAAGCACCTCCTGCAAAATTTCAGCCAAATCGGACAAGAATTGTGCCCTCTAGTGGCTCAAGAAGTCAAGATCCATGATCGGTTTATATGGCAGCTATATCAGAACATGGACCGATAAAGCCCATGGCTAGATCGACTTAAAATGTCATGACGATAAAGGATTTATATACTTTATGGGGTCTTAGACGATTATTTCAAGGAGTTACAAATAGAATCACGAAATTAGTATACCCCCATTCTATGGTGGAGGATATAAAAATTTTCAGCTATGGTAATATACTCCAAATGCTGGCGACTTTTGTGAGATACTTTTCCATGTAAAAACATCTCCCCAAAGAGCTGTCGCTGTACGGCACGCTGTTCGGACTCGGCTATAAAAAAGAGGTCCCTTTTCATAGACCTATAACCTGAATCAGACAGTACTCAGTGATATGGGAGAAGTTTGCCCCTTTCCTTAATTAAATGTTCATGGGTAAAATTTGCAAGTCCCTATATAAACTGATTCCCCATTTGGGATGTTGAACCCCTGAAGCCACAATTATTATCCGATTTGCCTGAAAGTTTGAACATAGTATTCTGTTATGACTTTCAAAACGCGTGGTAAGTATGGTCCAAATCAGATTATAACATGATATAACTGCCATATAAACTGATCTTGAGGGGCTGGAAGCCGCAATTACTATTCGACTTGCCTGAAATTTTGCACATATTGTTCTGGTATGACTTCCAATAACCAACGGTCCAAATCTGGCTATAACCTGATATAGCTCCCCTATAAATCGGTGTCTCAATTTGAGATCTTGGGCCTTGAAAGCTACAATTGTTTGACAATTCAACTGAAATTTTTCACATAGTGTTCTACTACGACGTGCCATGTACGGTTCAAATTGCTTTATAACCCGATAATCTGTCATATACATCGCTCTGCAGATATGAGATCTTGAGCTCCTGAAAACCACAATTGTTATCCGAAGTGGATGAAATTTTTGGGCATAGTGTTCTGTAATGACTTCCATAAACCACGCCAAGTACGATCCAAATCATTGTATTGGGTTGCCCAAAAAGTAATTGCGGATTTTTTAAAAGAAAGTAAATGCATTTTTAATAAAACTTAGAATGAACTTTAATCAAATATACTTTTTTACACTTTTTTTTCTAAAGCAAGCTAAAAGTAACAGCTGATAACTGACAGAAGAGAGAATGCAATTACAGAGTCACAAGCTGTGAAAAAATTTGTCAACGCCGACTATATGAAAAATCCGCAATTACTTTTTGGGCAACCCAATAGAACCTGATATAACTGTCATATTAACCGATCCCAAGATGTGCGATCTTGAGCCCCTTCAAGCCGCAAAAGATATCCGAATTGGGTGAAATTTTACACGTAGTGTTCTGTTGTGAAATGCGTGATAAGTATGGGCCGAAGCGGTGTATAAAGTGATATGGGTCCCATATAAACCGATATCCTCAATAGTCTTCTACAGCCTCAAGAAGCTTAAATTTTTAGTAGACTTTGCAGAGTTTGTGTACCCAGGGTACACATGTGGCCCTTGAACTAAGTTTAGGTTTAAAATGTTTAGTAGCATTCGACTTGGCCAAACAAATCACATTTTTAGTTGTTTTGATCACAAGCAGGACCATATCGGACTATACTTTAAAGTAGACCCCACATTAACCGATCTGCCGATTTAAGATCTAAGGCCTGTTAAGGTCACATTTAGCATCCGATTTCACTGAAATTTGGCATATCAATTTGTGTTAGGCCCATCGACATACCTACTCAGCACGGCTCAGTTGAGACCATATGGGGATATAGCCGCCATATAATCCGATCTCTGATTTAAGTTCAGGGAGGCCACCGCAGCGCAGAGGATAGCATGTCCGCCTATGACACTGAACGACTGGGTTCGAATCCTGGCTAGCCCATCAGAAAAAAAATGTCAGCGGTGGTTTTCCCCTCCTAATGCAGGCAACATTTGTGAGGTACTAAGCCATGTAAAACTTCTCTCCAAAGGGGTGTCGCGCTGCGGCACGCCAGTCGGACTCGGCTATAAAAAGGTGGCCCCTAATCATTCAGCTTAACCTTGAATCGGACTGCACTCATTGATATGTGAGAAGTTTGCCCCTGTTCCTTAGTGGAATGTTCTGGGGAAATTATTTGCATTTGATTTAAGTATCTGGGCCCATGGGGTTAGCTATTAAAAAGAGGGTGTAGATATAAATCCATGCCACTGGGGACATAAAATTTAACCAGCCATCGATTCCTTTCACGATCTGGATCCCCCCATAGGATTTTCGCCGTCCTATCAAATGTTTCTCTGTTCCACTGTGTTGCATGCGCATTTGTCCCCCACTCTCGGACTTCGTCGACCCGAAAGGCTTTGGGTTAACCAAGTTTATTGACGGCAATCCTCTGGCCTTCACCGCCAAATCATCTGTCCTTTCATTTCCCCTTACTCCCTAATGGCCCGGCACCCAAACGATGCGGATTTTGCCATCCCTAGAGAAGGCGTTATTCTCCTTCTTATACTGCAAGACGGTTTGCGACCTTACCGTCCTGGTTTTAATTGCTCTTATGGCAAATTTACTGTCGGTAAAGATGTTCACACTCGACGTCCTTGCGTTAATACCACACCACTTCACGCATTGCATGATCGCCCGTATCTCCGCCTGCAGGACCGTATTATGGTCAGGCAGTCTAAAACAGATCTCAGTCCCAGGGTTCTCAATGCAGACCCCCAGGTCTACTCTGTGCTATAGCTTTGATTCATCCGTGTAACATGATCTTCCACGTGGCAATACTAGAGTTCCGTCAATCCAAGACTGTGCCAATGGCTGCAGTGCCTCGTACTCGACTTCAAGGTTCATCTCAGGTATCCAATCGGAAACCTCTTCCCTTTATTCCAGGTTCCCAATCATCGCCTCGATTATACGGCGATGCTATTGGCTGCTCCCATCTTGAATCCATTCTCCCATCGCCTTAAGATTCATAGCCGCAGTGGCTGCCTCACTTATAATCTGCATGTCAATGGGTCGGTTATCCAGTGCCCTAGTGGGCGTGGTCCTCATTGCTCCGGCTATGCCAAAACAACAGGTTCTCTGAACCTGTTGTATGAACATTATGTTGCACTTTTTCTCCATAGCAGTCCACCAAACTAATGAGGCGTAAGTAAGTATTGGTCTAATCACGCTCCTGTAAAGCCAGTAGACCATCCTCGGAATCAGGTCCATTTTGAGCCTATGGCCCATCTACATAGTGCCTAACATCTGTGGGCCTTCTCAATATGCTCCTGAATATGACACTTCCAATTCAGATTCTTGTCCAAGATCTCACCCAAGAATTTGACCTTGTCCTGGGATCATAAGAGAAGCATTTTTTTTGCCCGATTTCGCTGAATTTCATCACAGTGAGCTGTGTTAGATCCTTCAACATTTGTACCCAATATGGTACGGTTGGGTTTATATTTGGATACAGTTGCCATATATATCGATTTTCTTAAAAGTAGGATCGATTAACTGATTGCGCTGAAACTTTGTACAATGAGTTGCGTTATGCCTCTGGCCATCGGTACCGAGTATGGTATAGATCGGATTATATTTGGATATAGTTGCCATATATACCGATCTGCTGATTTAAGATCTTGGATCCATAAAGAGAGCATTAACTATCCAATTTCGATGAAATTTGGCACAGCCAGCTATATTTGACCCTCCGAGATACGTTCCCGATTTTGCTAAGTTCGATGTATTGGGTTGCCCAAAAAGTAATTGCGGATTTTTTAAAAGAAAGTAAATGCATTTTTAATAAAACTTAGAATGAACTTTAATCAAATATACTTTTTTACACTTTTTTTCTAAAGCAAGCTAAAAGTAACAGCTGATAACTGACAGAAGAAAGAATGCAATTACAGAGTCACAAGCTGTAAAAAAAATTGTCAACGCTGACTATATGAAAAATCCGCAATTACTTTTTGGGCAACCCAATATATCTCCTATAGCTTGTATGTTTCCTCTCAATCACGTGATTTGGTTTTAATTCTCATTGCTCACGCATCATGTGCCCATCACGTCCATCACATGCTCACCACCAACACTCTTGAATGTCATTTCGTAGTCCATGCACGTGTGCATGGGAAATTAAAACAATGACATTTAGTGTCTTATGAGGGTAACCCAAAATAGGAGTATGTTTCCCTAGAAATATTACAGCCATGAATTTTGACAAGGTAACACGTCTGGAAAACATTTGTAGGGTATTTAAAAACTGCACATACGCCCACATATATGCCTATATCCTAGAATAAAACATTAAAGGAAATAAATATAACTAGCACATGAAAATGTGTTCAAATAAACAAAGCTCAACATAAAAACACACACACACACGCGCCTATATTATTTATAAATAATTGCAATATATATATAACCCACACACACTCACACACAAAGATACACTTACATTATTAAATGCCTTGAAATTAGCAGCCAACAACACGCACCAGTTTCGGGCGCCAGCAAAACACCCGCGGAGCACTTTTCAAAAGTTCCACGTGCCTGTCCATAGCACACACATATTGAAGAGATTGCTCCCTTTAGCGGACAGGTGAGTTCGTACCTGCTGTGAATAGAAAATGTCGACCATATTGTGTTTCATTGTTGGTGGACCATTGTAAGAGACGGGCGTACTTAAAGATGTTTTTCGTTTTTTGAGGTTTCATTGCGCCACCAAAACCAACATTTGTTTGGTTTTATGGCCTTTATGAAGAATGTCACATGGACCACAATGTGAATGTGTGTGTGTGGGTGTGTGCGTGTTATGTCAGAAGTTTAAACCCGTAGATTCAGTGCTTTAAACAAATATTGCGCATTGTAGGTGTTGCTTAAATCCTTCGATAAAGAATAGGGGTAAGAAATTCAGGTGACCACAATTTTTGTGTACAAATATTTTGTTATACCCACCAACGATGGATGGGCGTAAATTCATTTTGTCATTCCGTTTGCAGCACATCGATCAGCGTAAAAATCTAAGTCAAGTCAATCGAAATCAAAGGCCACCCGTCTGCTGAAATCACGCCACAGTCTTTAACAAGTAAGAGCGTGCTAAGTTCGGCCCGGCCAAATCTTATATACCCTCCACCATGGTCGCCTCTGTCGAGTTCTTTGCGCAGTATCTGCTTTTAGGCAAATGAATAAGGAGGGAGGAGCAACTATATCAAGAAGCGAAATCGGAAGATCGGTTCATATGTGAACTGTATCAATCTATAGATCAATTCTGACCATATTGCACACGTGTGTTGAAGGCCATGGGAGGGAACGTTGTACAAGATTTTTGCCAAATCGGATGAGAATTGCGCTCTCTAGAGGCTCAAACATCAAGACCCAAGATCGGTTTATATGGCAGCTATATCAGGTTATGGACCGATTAGGACCATACTTAGCACAGTTGTTAGAATTGATATCAAAACACTACGTGCACAATTTCAATCCAATTGGAAAAGAATTGCGCCCTCTAGAGGCTCAAGAAGTCAAGACCCAAGATCCGTTTATATGGCAGCTATATCAGGTTATAGACCGATTTAAATCATACTTAATACAGTTATTGAAAGTGATGTCGAAACACTATGTGCGAAATTTCATTCCAATCGGATGAGAATTGCGCCCTCTAGAGGTTCAAAAAGTCAAGTCCCAAGATCGGTTTATATGGCAGCTATATCAAAACATGGACCGATTTGGCCCATTGACAATCCAAACTGACCTACACTTTTAAGAAGTATTTGTGCAAAATTTCAAGCGGCTAGCTCTACTCCTTCAAAAGTTAGCGTGCTTTCGACAAAGGGACGGACGGACAGACGGGCGGACATGGCTAGTTCGACTTAAAATGTCACGACGATCAAGATTATATATACTTTATGGGGTCTTAGACGCATATTTCGAGTTGTTACAAACAGAATGACGAAATAAGTGTACCCCCATCTTATGGTGCAGGGTATAAAAACAGAGATATTGAGCTGAAACTTTGCACAGATTCTTTTTTTTTGTCCATAAGCAGGTTAAGCTCGAAGATGGGCTATATCGGACTGTATGTTGATATAGCCCCCATATAGACCGATACGCCAATTTAGGGTGTTAGGTCCAAAAAAAAACACATTTATTATCCGATTTTGCCAAAAATTTGGGACAGTGAGTTAAGTTAGGCCCCTTGACATACTTCTGCAATATGGCACAGATCGGTCCAGATTTGGATATAGCTGCCATATAGACCGATCCCTCGATTTAAGGTTTTGAGATGCATTTGTTGTCCGATGTCGCCGAAATTTAGGACAGTGAGTTAAGTTAAGCCCCTCGACATACTTCTGCAATATGGCACAGATCGGTCCAGATTTTGATATAGCTGCCATATAGACCGGTCTCTCGATTTAAGGTTTTGAGCCGCATTTGTTGTCCGATGTCACCGAAATTTGGGACAGTGAGTTGTGCTAGGACTTTCTACGTTCTTTTTCAATTTGGCCAAGATCGGTCCAGATTTGGATATAGCTGCCACATAGACCGATCTCTATGTTGTCCGATTTTGCCAAAATTTGGTACAGTGAGTTGTGTAAGGGATTTCGAGATCTTTCTTCTATTTGGCCCAGATCGGTCTATATTTGGATATTGCTGCCATATAGACCGATTTCTCGATTTAAGGTTTTGGCCCCATAAAAGGCGCATTTATTGTCCGATGTCGCCGAAATTTGGGACAGAGAATTATGTTAAGCCCTCTGACATAGTTCTGCAGTATGACACAGATCGGTCCAGATTTGGATAAAGCTGCAATAAAGACCGATCTCTCGGTTTAAGGTTTTGGACAAATGAAAACCACATTTATTACCCGATTTTGCTGAAATTTGATACAGTGAGTTGTGTTAGGCTAGTCAATATCTTTCTTCAATTTGGCTCAGATCGGTCTAGATTTGGATATAGCTGCCGTATAGATCGGTCTCTCGATTTACGGTCTTGGGTCCATAGAAAGCGCATATATTGTCCAATTTTGCCAAAATTCAGGACAGTGAGTTGTATTAGGTCAGTAAACACACTTCTTTAATTTTTCCCAGAACGGTTCAGATTTGGATATAGCTGCCATATAGACCGATCCGCCGATTTAGGGTCTTAGGCCCATAAAATTTATATTTATTATCCGATTTTGCTGAAATTTGAAACAGTGAGTTAAGTTAGGCCCCTCGAAATCTTTCTTCAATTTGGCCCAGATCGGTCGAGATTTAGATATAGCTGCCATATAGACCGATCTTGCATCTTGACTTCTTGAGCCTCTAGAGGAGGCAATGCTTACCCGATTGGAATGACATTTTGCACGACGTGTTTCGGTATGATATCCAATAACTGTGCCAAGTATGGTTCACATCGGTCCATAACCTGATATAGCTGCCATATAAACGGATCTTGGGTCTTGAGTGTTTGAGCCTATAGAGGACGCAATTCTTATCCGATTTGACTGAAATTGTGCATGAGGTGTTTTGTTACCAATTCCAATAACTGTGCTAAGTGTGGTTCAAATCGGTTCATAACCTGAACCTGCTATGTAAACGGATCTTGGGTCTTGACTTCTTGAGCCTCTAGAGGGCGCAATTCTTATCCGATTGGAATGAAAGTTTGCCTGACGTATTTTATTCTTACTTTCAACAACTGTGCCAAATAAAGTTCAAATCGGTTCATCACCTGATATAGCTGCCATATAAACCGATCTGGGATCTTGACTTTTTGAGCCTCTAGAGGGCGCAATTCTTATCTGATTTGGTTGAAATTTTGCATGACGTATTTTATTATGACGTTCAACAACTGTGCCAAATAAAGTTCAAATCGGTTCATCACTTGATATAGCTGCCATATAAACCGATCTGGGATCTTGACTTCCTGAGCCTCTAGAGGGCGCAATTCGTATCCGATTTGACTGAAATTGTACATGAGGTGTTTTGTTATCATTTCCAATAACTGTGCAAAGTGTGGTTCATATCGGTTTATAACCTGATATAACTGCCATATAAACGGATCTTGGGTCTTGACTTCTTGAGCCTCTAGAGTGCGCAATTCTTATCCGATTGGAATGAAATTTTGCTTGAGGTATTTTGTTTTAACATTCAACAACTGTCCTAAGAATAGTTCAAATCGGTCCACAACCTGATATTAAGCGATAGGGGATCTGGACTTCTTGAGCCTCTAAAGGGCGCAAGTATTATCCGATCTGGCTGAAATTTTGTACAGCGGCTTCTCTCATGACCATTAACATACGTGTTTATTATGATCTGAATCGGTATGTAGCCCGATACAGCTCCCATATAAATCGATCTCTCTATTTTACTTCTTGAGCCCACAAAGGGCGCAATTCTTATTCGAATTGGCTGACATTTTACACAGGTCTCCAACATAAAATTTAATTGTGGTCCAAACCGGACCATATCTTGATATCGCTCTAATAGCAGGGCAAATCTTTTGTTGTATCCTTTGTTTGCCTAAAAAGAGATACCGTGGCAAGAGCGCGACAAATGGGATCCAAGGTGGAGGAATTATAAGATTCGGCCCAGCCGAACTTATCACGCTTTTACTTGTTTTCCCTTCTGGTGGTTGATGCTGCATGGATGTCTCGAAGATAGAGGACAGAATAGAACTGGGCGTCTACACTGGGAATCCTGGGACTAAGGTCTGTTTTCGGCTGCCTTATTGTAACATGGTGATTCAGGCGGAAATCCGGAGAAACACTCAATGCATGGGATAGTAAGTGACAATGCGAGGACGTTGAGGGTGATCATTAGTGTGGGTAGTAGGTTTGCCATTGGGGCATTATCAACCGGAACATTACAGTCCTGCAGCGGACTTGGAACATAAGAAGGAGAGTAAAATCTTTCCAGAAAATGGCACTCCCGGTTCATATAAAACGATCTCCCGATTGAAAATTCTGCCGTTGCAGTTTTTATCAGATTAAACTCAGCTTTTTCCTGATGACTTCATTTATCATTTGCAATATCAATGCCAAGTATGGTCCACTTCAGTTTACAACTTGATATGAAGTCAGCCTTAGCTTTGCGGAGGTGATGGATTATTGTTCTGTGCCAAAACTTCAGCTGTGATTGTGCTTCATCAAAATACAAAGTTTTTTGACTACAGCTGACCTCCAATACTGCCAAGGTCTTTGAAAGCAAGACAGCTTAAATGACATAACTTTGGCCAATTATAAGTTTCTTTAGCAAAACAATAAAAAATGTGCTCCCATGTCTCCTAGATAAATAGTGTGCCAAGTATTTGGAAACCATGTCATATATCAGTCTCACAGCATATATTTACAATTTGTGATATTTGCAACAAACAACCATTTATAAGGATAAGTGTCCCACAAAAAGCACAGCCACATATGCGCGCATATGGCCACTCACACCCACACCCACACACACACACTCTTACTCTCTCTCTCTCTCTTTCTCTCACCCACAATTAGTTGTAACTGATAACTGTTGACTTCTGCAAATGGACCACTATTTTTCACATGTCATATCTGATGATTATCTACCCAGGAGACTCATTTCTGTGTGGCAACTTTGCGACATTTTCATTAATGATGCAACCAAGTAAGGGCCGTTACAGCCTTACATTAATAGGCAAACGTTGCAAATGTATGGCGAGTTATTAAAGCAACATTTACAGACAACATTTGTGATATGAGATGAAATTACTTTTCACAATGCCACACAATTCCCCGCCATCATTTTCTAGGCAACAAAAACGAAACGAAAACCAAAAATACATACCGACAGCAAAGAAGAATATATTAAAACAAATTACAAGACTGTTCATTCGCATGCATGTGAAATGTGGTTTTAACCAGAAAACGAATTCATTGTCTTCATAGATGTGCAATGGGACTGCGTGTTTCACAAACTCATTAACAAAAAAAAAAAATGTAACGAATAATCAAGGATAATAGCGTCGTTGTGCTCATCGTCAAGTACAATAGCTATTCCCCGAACGCTTTGTAAACGAAATGACAAAGAACCGGGGATATGAAGCTTGACAGGAACATAAATCCCAGTGTCACAATTCTTTCATGGAGTTTTTCAAAAAAAAAAACAAAAAAGGAAAAAGTTTCCACAAAATCCTGATCCTGTTGGCGCAAAGGGATTTTTCGGCACAACTTTGGCTAATTTTCTAAATGCCAAAACCATTCAGAGGGCAGGGATAAGCCGAAGAAATTCAATAGACAGGGAATGAATTGGAGACATGTGTTTTTCGCAAAGTATGGAAATGTTAATTATGATATAGATGCGGAAAAGACATGTTTTAATTAGACAAAGTTGTGTGAGAGTTGAAGGAAAATGAAACAGAGACCAACTAAGTTGTCCTGGCAACCATTTAGGACATCAATTTTGAGATTTGCTGGGGCATTGGCTGAGAAAATGTTTGTGGTGTATGTTCTTACAAACAAAATGAAGATCTTCTCTTTGCCTATAAAACACATTTGGTGAATTTGCACAAGCTTAGACAATATTGACGACGGTGTCAACAGGATTGCAAATTTTGCCCATGAACATTCCACTAAGGAACAGGAGCATAGTTCTCACATATCTATGAGTGCAGTCCGATTCAAGTTTAAGTTCAATGATAAGGGGCCTTCTTTTTATAGCCGAGTCCGAACGGTGTGCCGCAGTGCAATACCTCTTGGAGAAAAGATTTACATGGCATAGTACCTCACAAATATTGCCAAAACCATACAGAGAGTAGGAGGGGAAAACTACCGGTGAAATTTTTTCTAATGGTCTCGCCAGGATTCGAACCCAGGCGTTCAGCGTCATAGGCGGACATGCTAACCTCTGTGCTACGATATCCTTCAGGATTACAACAGGATAACGACTGTAATAGTGGAGTCTTTCCGAGATAATTGTCCTCTTCGAGAAAGGAAATCGGCCCACCATAAACCCTGAATGGCCAAGAAGATTCGCTACATTGGGAAAGAGGGCAGAGGGCCAAAAGAGCATGC
Source organism: Stomoxys calcitrans (assembly GCF_963082655.1). Lineage (NCBI taxonomy): Eukaryota > Metazoa > Arthropoda > Insecta > Diptera > Muscidae > Stomoxys > Stomoxys calcitrans. Next base: position 39,705,158 of record NC_081555.1, read on the forward strand.
TGTAAAAAGCATCAGTTTATTGGAATGTGTATTTCGCAAGGCTCAAGGATTACAATAAGATGATCATAGTGGCATTTTCATCCTGTAAGCTTTTCTGCAGGCAAGCGCCAAGATGAAACACATTAGTATACGACATGGGAGTAAGAGCAGTAACAAATGCGAATATGTTAAGGTTTCTGTGATTCTATGACGCTTAACGCCTGGGTTCGAATACTTGCGAGAACTTAAAAAATAATTTCATCGCAGGGTGAATATCGACAAAAAAACTAAAAACAAGTAAAAAGGCATTAAGTTTGGCCGGGTCGAACTTTGGTTACCCAACACCTCGGGTATATATTTCATCAAAATCCGGTGCAAATTGCATACCTCATGTCCCATAGCAGTTATACCGAAATATGTTCCGATTTGGAGCAAATACTAATCGGTACAAGTCATTGTTTAATTGTGTATAACAAAATATTGGTCTTTTTAGAAGCTATAACTAAAAATAAACCGATCTGAACCATATGCGACATGGAAGTCGAAAATCCTAACATAAACCAATGTGTCAAATTTCAATTAAATGGGCCCAAAACCTTAAATCGAGAGATCGGTCTATATGGCAGCTATATCTAAATCTAAACCGATCTGGGCCAAATTACGAAAGATGTCAAATGGCCTAACACAACTCACTGTCCCAAATTTCAACAAAATCGGACAATAAATGCGCCTTTTATGACCCCAAAACCTAAAACCGAGAGATCGGTCTATATGGCAGCTATATCTAAATCTAAACCGATCTGGGCCAAATTAACGAAAGATGTCAAAGGGTCTAACACAACCCACTGTCCCAAATTTCAGCAAGATCGGATAATAAATGTAGCTTTTATGGGCCTAAGACCCTAAATCGGAGGATCGGTCTATATGGTAGCTATATCCAAATCTGAACCGATCTGGGCCAAATTGAAGAAGAATGGCGAAGGGCCTAACACAACACACTGTCCCAAATTTCGGCGACATCGGACAATAAATGCGCCTTTTATGGGCCCAAAACCTTAAATCGAGAGATTTGTCTATATGGCAGCTATATCCAAAACTGGGCCGATCGTGGTCAAATTGAAGAAGGGTGTCGAAGGACCTAACACAACTCACTGTCTAAAATTTCAGCAAAATCGGGTTATAAATGTGGCTTTTATGGGCCTAAGACCCTAAATCGGCGGATCGGTCTATATGGCAGCTATATCTAAATCTGAACCGATCTGGGCCAAATTAACGAAAGATGTCAAAGAGCCTAACACAACCCACTGTCCCAAATTTCAGCAAGATCGGATAATAAATGTAGCTTTTATGGGCCTAAGACCCTAAATCGGAGGATCGGTCTATATGGCAGCTATATCTAAATCTGAACCGATCTGGGCCAAATTAACGAAAGATGTCGTGGGGCCTAACACAACTCACTGTCCCAAATTTCAGCGACATCGGACAATAATTGCGCTTTTTATGGCCCCACAACCTAAAACCGAGAGATCGGTCTATATGACAGCTATATCCAAATCTGGACCGATCTGTGCCATAATGCAGAAATATATCAAGAGGCTTAATTTAACTCACTGTCCCAAATTTCGGCGACGCGCCTTTTATGGGCCCAAAACCTTAAATCGAGGGATCGGTCTATATGGCAGCTATATCCCAATCTGATCCGATCAGGGCTAAATTGAAAAAAAAAAAAACAAGTCTAAGGGCCCAAATTTCAGCAAAATCAGATAATAAATATGGCTTTTATGGGCCTAAGACCCTAAATCGAAAGATTGGTCTATATGACAGCTATAACCAAATCTGGACCGATCTGAACCAAATTAACGAAGGACGTTGAAGGGCCTAAGAAAACTCACTGTCCCAAATTTTAGCAAAATTGGATAATGAATGTGGCTTTTATGGGCCTAAGACCCTAAATCGCAGGATCGGTCTATATGGCAGCTCATTGTCCCAAATGTCAGCAAAATCGGACAATAAATGCGGCTTTTCATTTGTCTAAGACCCTAAATTGGCGGATCGGTCTATATGGGTGCTATATCAAGATATAGTCCGATATAGCCCATCTTCGAACTCAACCTGCTTATGGACAGAAAAAAGAATCTGTGCAAAAATTCAGCTCAATGTCTCTATTTTTAAAGACTGTAACGTGATTTCAACAGACAGACTGACGGACCGACGGACGGACAGGCGAACGGTCATCGTCTAGATCGTCTTAGATGTTTACGCTGATCAAGAATATATATACTGTATGGGGTCTCAGACGAATATTTCGAGTAGTTACAAACAGAATGACGAAATTAGTATACCCCCATCCTATGGTGGAGGGTATAAAAATTAGCCCTACAACTTAATTTATTTTGTAAAAATTTTTAGCAAAATCCATGTTTGTGGGTTCCCAAGATTCGGCCCGGCCGAACTAAGCACGCTCGTACTTGTGTTTATACCCTACACCACCAGTGTGGTTCAGGGTATTATAAGTTAGTGCATTTGTTTGCAACGCTTAAAAGAAGAAGAGCTAGACCCGTTGATAAATATACTGACGACTCTGAATCACTTTCTGATTCGATTTAGCCATGTCTGTCTGTCCGTCTGTGAGTCCATGTATTCTTGTAATCAAGGTGCAGGTCGTATTTGTTGTTCAATCATTACGAAATCTTGCACATATCACTTCTTTGACTGATTGGTAAAAATCGGTTCCGATACTCGTACAACCCCCTTCTGATATTGATTTTCATGTGATTTTTATCACATTTCAAGCTATCTGAATATTGCAACTAAATCTAAGTTTGTACGAACATATATTAATTTTTACCATTTTTACTTCTTTCTCTCGCTTATAACACTCACCTCTCACTCTCTCAACACTAATACCCCCATCATTGTTTTTGTATTCGCACAAATATCGGATGCTTTAGTAAAATGAAATTCATTCTAGAAGACTTTAAAGTGTGACCAGCTTTAATAATTTTGCCATATAAATATTTTTATTTTCCAATACCACCTTACCACACTTAAAGTAATGCCAAACGCTATGCCTTTTTCGATAACAAATTGCTGGCAAACTCATTAGCAGTTCGCCATGGCTTCTTCACTTCGTTATTATGCTGCATCCTGCGTGCAATTTAAAATTTTCAGCACGGTATGACATCGAAAAGTCCAACACTAAAGATTCACCCGGATATGCATGTTTTAGCACCAGCTTGTCGATGCATTGCATTCGCCTCGCTGTTGCATCTGTTCGAATGGAGGTGCGAAATGTGGAATTTAATTGTAAGGCCGATTTCAACGCACACAAAGTCGTGCAGATGCAGGTGTGTCATAGGCTCATTACAGTTGTTTGGCAGGAATTATGTGCTGATGCTGCTTTAAATTTTTCATCCATCCTCACCCACCTGCCCACTCTGGGCGCTATCTCACCGCAGGGTGTGAAATATGTGGTTGAACATTTAGCAATATGGCTATAAATAACTTATGGTCGGCGATAATAGCTCCTCTCAATATCTCTACATGCAAATACCAAGGCATACGCACACTCACATCAGCACGCACTCGAATATTCAGACAAGCATTTTCATAATTCGACATAATGAACAATGCAAACAGTGTGTCCTTGTGTCCACTGCATTCTGCTCTTGTGGCAGGCGGATGTGTGCAACCGACCGAGTTTAAACGTGTGGCCACCTTAATATACCAAATGATGCACTCCCAAGCGACACAGTCTGCAATTGTTGTAACTTGGCCAAGTATGCATGGCTTTAAAATTTTAACAAAATTATGTTAAATCGGACAACATTTACACATTAACGAGACGCAAAAAGGAAAGACTCAAATTACAAAAATTAACATTTGCAAGAAGCAAAATACAGTGGGTTGCTGATTGCAGAGAAGACAAATAATCGAATTAAAATTGCATTTTATTTGTATTGTCAAGAAGTCCTTAGGAGACTGTTGAGATCGGGTAAGAGCAGTGGGTTGAGAATGAACCCAAGGAAGGAAGAGCTGATGATTTTCGTTCGGAGATAGAAGATATCGGAATTTGGGACCACATATTGAAGGAGATAACTTCAAAGGAGAAAAAATAACTGAGAGGCTTCTCGAAGGAGGCTGAATATTGGGTTGCCCAAAAAGTAATTGCGGATTTTTTTAAAAGAAAGTAAATGCATTTTTAATAGAACTTGGAATGAACTTTAATCAAATATATAATTGCCATTTTGTTCGATAACCTTTTGCCATCTTCCTGGCAAATTTAGTATTCCACGCTCATAGAACTTCTGGCCTTTATCTGCAAAAAACTGAACCAAATGAAAGTTTTACCAAGCTCACTCAGTTTTTGGCGAGTGACCAAAGATGTGTGCGGTCTAGCGTTGTCCTGGTGGAATATGGCACCTTTACGATTGACCAATTCTGGTCGCTTCTCCGTGATGGCTGTATTCAATTTGTCCAATTGTTGACAGTAAACATGCGAATTAATCGTTTGGTTCCTTGGAAGCAGCTCAAAATATACCACACCCTTCCAATCCCACCAAACAGACAGCATAACCTTCTTTTGGTGGATATCAGCCATTGAAGTGGTTTGAGCTGATTCACCATGCTTGGACCATGATCGTTTTCGACTAACGTTGTTGTAAACAATCCATTTTTCATCTCCAGTTATGATTCGTTTTAAAAAGGGATCGAATTCATTGCGTTTAAGGTGCATATCACAAGCGTTGATTCGGTTTGTTAAATGAATTTCTTTCAATACATGTGGTACCCAAATATCAAGCTTTTTCACCAGTCCAAGACTTTTTATGTGATAATAAACGGTTGATTTGGTACATTTAACTTCTCTCCTATCTCACGCTCAGTTACATGAAGATCCAATTCGATTAATGCTTTGATTTGGTCATTATCAACTTCATTTGGCCGACCTGAAAAATACGCAATTACTTTTTGGGCAACCCATAGCTGGGCCTCCTACTCGGATCAAAATTATCCAGGAAAAGGAGTTCGTCCTTCCGTCCGTCCTTCCGTCCGTCCTTCCGTCCGTCCTTCCGTCCGTCCTTCCGTCCGTCCTTCCGTCCGTCCTTCCGTCCGTCCTTCCGTCCGTCCTTCCGTCCGTCCTTCCGTCCGTCCTTCCGTCCGTCCTTCCGTCCGTCCTTCCGTCCGTCCTTCCGTCCGTCCTTCCGTCCGTCCTTCCGTCCGTCCTTCCGTCCGTCCTTCCGTCCGTCCTTCCGTCCGTCCTTCCGTCCGTCCTTCCGTCCGTCCTTCCGTCCGTCCTTCCGTCCGTCCTTCCGTCCGTCCTTCCGTCCGTCCTTCCGTCCGTCCTTCCGTCCGTCCTTCCGTCCGTCCTTCCGTCCGTCCTTCCGTCCGTCCTTCCGTCCGTCCATCCGTCCGTCCTTCCGTCCGTCCTTCCGTCCGTCCTTCCGTCCGTCCTTCCGTCCGTCCTTCCGTCCGTTCTTCCGTCCGTCCTTCCGTCCGTCCTTCCGTCCGTCCTTCCGTCCGTCCTTCCGTCCGTCCTTCCGTCCGTCCTTCCGTCCGTCCTTCCGTCCGTCCTTCCGTCCGTCCTTCCGTCCGTCCTTCCGTCCGTCCTTCCGTCCGTCCTTCCGTCCGTCCTTCCGTCCGTCCTTCCGTCCGTCCTTCCGTCCGTCCTTCCGTCCGTCCTTCCGTCCGTCCTTCCGTCCGTCCTTCCGTCCGTCCTTCCGTCCGTCCTTCCGTCCGTCCTTCCGTCCGTCCTTCCGTCCGTCCTTCCGTCCGTCCTTCCGTCCGTCCTTCCGTCCGTCCTTCCGTCCGTCCTTCCGTCCGTCCTTCCGTCCGTCCTTCCGTCCGTCCTTCCGTCCGTCCTTCCGTCCGTCCTTCCGTCCGTCCTTCCGTCCGTCCTTCCGTCCGTCCTTCCGTCCGTCCGTCCTTCCGTCCGTCCTTCCGTCCGTCCTTCCGTCCTTCCGTCCGTCCTTCCGTCCGTCCTTCCGTCCGTCCTTCTGTCCGTCCTTCCGTCCGTCCTTCCGTCCGTCCTTCCGTCCGTCCTTCTGTCCGTCCTTCCGTCCGTCCTTCCGTCCGTCCTTCCGTCCGTCCTTCCGTCCGTCCTTCCGTCCGTCCGATCAAGGCATCAGGCCCCCCACCCATTGTTGACATCTGCTATAGGTTGAACGCCTACCTTCAGCCACATTGTTCTCTAAAAATAAGCGTGAGGTAAATGTCGAGCTGACTGTGATGGTCGATGGAGAAATGATTCCGACCATCAAGTGTCCCAAAATACTAGGCGTCAAATTTGACAGCTCTTACACATTCTCCCGATATGTCAGAGCAATTGCCGATAAAGTCAAAAGTAGAAGCAAGGTTCTCAAGTGCTGCCGGCAGCATCCGGTGTGTGGTAAGCAATGCAGCGCCAGTGTGGTCTCGTCAGCTCTGTGACATGCAGTGGAATAATATTCAGATCTGTCAGAATGCCGCCCTCTGAACTGCGACGGTCTGTCTCCTCAGTTCTAATGTGGACCACCTCCATCAGGAGACAAAGACGATATACCTACATGCTGTCTAAGCCTTTTGGGCTGTTGTCGCACAGACCATCCAAATCATCATCCTGTGGATAGGTGCTCACCACCGCCCAGAAGCCTTAAGGTAAATCCACAGGATCTAGAGAGTGAATTTCAGCACTAAAAGAGAGAACCTCCAAACCAAGCGGCATATCAAGCGGGTCTAGACAACATTCATGCAGACACGGTAGCAGATGTGGTAAATAGCTACCGGGTGAATGTAGTCCTTGGAGAATGATCGCCCTCAACTGCACCTGAAAAAATTGATCTCCCTCGGCAAACCAGTGTAGTTCTGGCTCATTTACGTTCGGGCAGATGCAGCCGCCTCAACTCCTACAGAGCAAGGATTGATGCAAGACGTATGTCCCAATTTTGACCTGATATCACACGATACACGTCACCTGTTTAACTGTCCAGCCAGACCCATTCGACTCAGAACCTGATACCTCTGCTCTCACCCCATCTTAGTCGTAGAGTTCCTTGATATTGACACTCAACAGAAGGTTGGGCTAGGTTTAAGTGCAATTTATACCTAATACATGATACGCGGTCTAAACCCCCCAACTTATGCCATTGGCTCTATTCCAGGTATATAGGGCAAGAGTTGCCTTTCTTGCCCTTTCCAAAATGTTTGATTTGAAGTTCAATTTCCTGTTAAGCCAAACACCCAGATATTTTGCGATTTATGTAATCTCCTCCCAAGGAAACAGGTTCCACTGTAGGCAATTTATCTCCTGCAGAAAAAAAAACTATTTCTTTCTTGCAAGGATTTATACCTAGACCACTTTCGGTATCCCATTTTTGTGTTGAGCTTCCTGAAGTATATCTCTTAGAGTGCTGGGAAACTTTCCCCTAACCGCACTTGCCACATCATCAGTATACGCGACCACTTTAACACCTTTTTCTTTCAGTGACAATAATATTGTTAATGGCTATATACCAAAGTAGAGGAGACAGTAAACCTCTTTGAGGCGTTCCTCTGCTGGCCCATCTCTTTAGATCTACAGATCCCAAGCCTTCTCTTATGTAAATTTAAGTAAATAAGGGGGGTACTTAGCCCACCCAACTTTAGGCCATTTTTCGTTTTGCGTTTGTGGCTTTATTGCATTGGGGCCTTATCTCATACCGCCTTAATAGAACACACCAAACGATCCTTCAGAGAGCTACCGCCTCCATCAGATATGCATGTTCCAGAGAAGAAATTCAGAGATATCATTAACGTTGCAAACCCTGTGTTTTTTACTAAACTGTTGATTACCCGAGATGCTTCCAATTTTCAGGCGCAGGCAGCAGAACTCGTAAACAAGTGTAATGGGATTGGTTGTTCCTATCCTGCTGACCCTTGAATCAGGGAGCTGAATCTGGAATCAGATTCTAATGCAATCCATGGTGAAGACTTGACTCAGCTAAACTTAATACGCTGCTACTCTTTTGTCTCATATCCCAAGTGCAGGCCATGGTGTCGTATACGTGTCGTACATGGTCTTTCATAAACATTTTGATCATTAATTCAAAATATTTACATACTCGTACCACTGTTTTACTGATTTCTTCCAAGAATGTTATCTTTCAAAGGATATATGTCATAGAATCTCGTCTTAAGATAATACCTTTTAAAAGTAGCTGCCAATAAGGGTAGCATATGAGCTTCTAAATACATTAATTTTTCTTAAAAATTGGCTAATTTTAACGTCTTTTTTCACCTTCTGTGTTTTGTTTATTGCAAAGCCATCTTCTTTGAAAATGTCCCTGTACTCGTACAAGGCATTTAACTCACTGTGGACAATGAAAGTGGGCCAACATATGGCGGCCAAGTGATCAAATGCAACAACAACTCGTTAACAACCTCTTTTGCAAATAGGCTAACCAACATATCCATTGTCGATGTCGATGGGAGAACGTGTTGTGCTTATCCGCAAAAATGTTTGTTTGTTCAGTTTGCCACAATTTTACATGCACACACCACAACAATAACAACACAACCTCGTTTGTTGCAAAACAAGACAGCTGAGGGAGGACCATGAGGGTATGAGCGTTGTCGATTGCCAGCATTCGCCTCCAGTGGTTATTGATTGCAATTTGTGCACGTTGAAGAATGACAATGGAATTTCGTGAATATCCTTTTGTCCTTAATGACCGACCGCTTAGATGTTGAACAATGTGTTGGGCGTGAGTGTGTGTGTGTGTGTGACCACATTCATGATTGGCTAGGTTTCCAAAAACGTCTGCCATTCATGTCCCAGTGGGAGGTAATTGATTGGTTTATATTTTAAAGGAGCAACTGTGTCGTGGTGTCGTTTAACTAATTGAGATAGGCGAAATTTAGGGAACAATATCAACGATAGCAGAGATATTGAAGAGAGAAATACATTTTGGTAAACACAATTATTTAAGTGGCAAAAAGCGCGGTGCCCCACAGGTGTTACCCGTTAAACTACTAGAATCTGAATGAGAAAGGGAATTGAGGAATAACAAAAGATCACATGGTGGTCTCCACAGATCACCATGTCTGGTATCATTGATGCAGAAAATATAGCCACCTTTGTTAACCAGATTAGTTAGGAGGTTTTACACATAACAATATGTTCAGAGAATCTTATCGGTGAGGTGCAGAAATTGAAGAGTCCTAAGGTAACATCTCTCTCGAGCCACCTTTGGATTCGATATGATTTGCTGAATCCAAAAAACTTCCTTAATAAGGAGAAAACGAAATGGACTAAATTCAGAAGGCTTCTCCGAGGAAAAGACCACCGTAGCACAGAGGAACGCATGTCCTTATATGACGCTGAAGGCCGGGGCTCGAATTCTGGCGAGAATATCAGAAAAAATTTCTGTGGTGGTTATCCCCTCCTTATGCTGGCGTCATTTGTGAGGTGCTACGCCATGTTAGGTTAGGTTGAAAAGAGGCTGCAGATATTATTCCGCCCCATGCCACAATGGACATACACCTAAGCCAGTAATCGGCTTGTTGTGCGCTCTAAATACTAAAAGCAAGTAACCTCGAAAGAGAAAAATTAAGTTAGGATTTCCTTACTACTTAGAAAATCCTTAATTGTTTTCCATGCCATGCCCCAAAGTTGGTTAATATCTGGTAAAAAGTCACCATCTAAGTGCCGGTGTCTGTTAGCCGCGAAATCCGGGCAATGATATAGGAAACGCTCCAACGTCTCATCATCTCCCCACATGCCCTACACACGATGTCACTTGCCGCGCCGATTTTGCATAGGTGAGCTCTTAGTCCTATGCAGCCCGTTATGACACCAAAAGCTAAACTGATCTCCTTCTTGCTCCCTTTTATTAAGAGCCTCGTCCTCTCACAATCCGGATCTCCTCATAGGATTTTCGCCGTCCTACCTCCCGTTTCGCTGTTCACCAGGGTTGCATGCGCCTTCGTTGCGACGACGCACGGTTAATTTCTGGTATATAGTCACCACCTAAGTGTCGGTGTCTGTTAGCCGCGAAATGCGGGCAACGATATAGGGAATGCTACAAAGTATCATCATCTCCCCCACATGCGCTACACATGCACCGATTTTGCATAGGTGAGCTCGTAGTCCTATGTAGCCCGTTATGACACCAAAAGCCATACTGACCTCCTTCTTGCTTCCTTTCGGTAATAGCCTCGTCCTCTCACAATACGGATCACCCCCTAGGATTTTCGCCGACCCACCTCCCGTTTCGCTGTTCACCAGGGTTGTATGCGCATTCGTCACCCACGCACTTTACTCGGACTGCATCAAAGGCTTCGGGTTAACCAAGTTTATTGACGGCTGTTCTCTGGCCTTCACCGCCAAATCGTCTGCCTTTTTATTCCCCCTACTCCGTAATGACCCGGCACCCAAACGATGCGAATTTTGCCATACTCAGAGAAGGCGTTTATTTCCTTCTTACACTGCAAGACTATTGGTTGTTATTGCCCCATACCGGTTGTTATTGCCCCTATGGCAATTTTACTGTTCGTAAAGATGTTCACACTTGATGTCCTAGCGTTAGTACAACGCCAACTTACGCAATCCGTGATCGCCCAGATCTCCGCCTGCAGGAACATATTATGGTCAGGCAATCTAAAACAGATCTCTGTCCCTTGGTACTCAATGTTGACCCACAGGCACACTCTGTCCCCTAGCTTTGACCAATCTGTGTAACATGACCTTCCAGACGGCAATACTAGGGTTCCGTCAATCCAAGAGTGTGCCGATGGCAGCAGTGCCTCTTACTCGACCTCAAGGTTAATCTCAGGTATCCGATCAGAAACCTCTTCCCTTCCTTCCAGCTTTCCTATCGTGGCCTCGATTGTTCCGTGATGGTATGAGCTGCTCCCATCCTCAATCCATTCTCCCATCGCCTTAGGTCTCATAGTAGCAGTGCCTGCCTCACTTATAATCTGTATGTCAATGGGTCGGATATATAGAATAGTCCTAGTGGACGTGGTCCTCATCGCTCCGCCTATGCCAAGACAACGTATTCTCTGAACTTGTCGTAAGGTCCTAAAGTTGCACTTTTTCTTCATAGCACCAAACTACTGAGGCGTAAGTAAGTATTGGTCTAATCACGTTCCTGTAGAGCCAGTGTGGCCTATCCTCGGATTTAGGCCCCATTTCGAGGCTACGGCCCGTCAACAGAGTGCCCAACATCTGTGAGCCTTCTCACTACGCTCCTGAACGAGACACTTTCAATTAAGTTTCCTATCCAAGATCACACCTAACCTTGTCAGATATCGAAATCGTTTTATTGAGGAAACGTGGTGCGTTAAATTGGCCCACCTTCGTCTTCCTCGTAAACAGGCATATTTCAGTCATCTCTGGGTTAACATTGAGACCCCTGGGTCTAGCCCAGTCATATACCATATTCAAGACCCTTTCGGCTCTTCTGCATAACTGGTTCGGAACCTTACCCCTTGGAAGTATTATTACATCGTCTGCGTATTAAACGGGTTCAAGTCCCTCCTCAGTCAGCATCCGTAATTGGTCATTCTTGATGGTCACCCATAGGAGTGGCGATAAAATGCCCCCCTGTGGCGTGCCTTGTACCACTTTCTCCCTTATATCTATGCCATGGGACACACAATTTATCCACCTGTTCCTTAGCATGTGGTTTATACAGTCTCTAAGAACCGGGTCCACCCGGTACTGGTCTAAGCATTGGATCAATGTGTCGGTCCGCACATAATTAAACGACCCCTCGATGTCAATGCAAACTGCCAATGTGTACGTCTTGGCATCAAAGGATTCTTGTGTTTTATGCACAACCTCATGCAGGGCAGTCTCCACCGACCTTCCCTTGACATAGGTATGCTGTTTGTATTTGTGCAGTTCGCAGGATGTCCTACTCTTTATCATGGTGTCCACAATACTTTCCATGATTTTGAGTAGAAAGGACATACGGCTTATGAATCTGTAGGCCTTTGGTGTCGCATAACTTGCCTTGCCGGGCTTGGGTATAAACACCACCCTTGCCTCCTGCACGACTTTCGGAGTATATGCAAGTCCTAGGCAGGCTGAGAAAATTTTGGCCAGATAGTCTGCCTTTTTCTGTAGTAATGCCGGAAATATTCCATCAGGTCCGGGTGACTTGGATGGTTTGAATCTCCTCAAGGATTCCTTGACCACAAATTCCGTTATACTAAACCTTCGATCAACATCATTATTCCAAGATTCCGGTGTTTTCGTGAGTCCCTTCGTATCCCCTGGAAAATGGGTTTTCATCAAAAGCCTCATCATGTCCTCCGTTGTGTCTGCTCTCACTCCCATAGCGTCTACTAAAGTTTCAGATTGGACATGGCTTTTTGAGAGAAACTTTTTATACCCACCACCGAAGGATGGGGGTATATTCATTTTGTCATTCCGTTTGCAATACATCGAAATATCCATTTCCGATCCTATAAAGTATATATATTCTTGATCAGCGTAAAAATCTAAGACCATCTAGACATGTCCGTCCGTCGCTCCGTCTGTCTGTTGAAATCACGCTACAGCCTTTAAAAATAGAGATATTGAGCAGAAACTTTGCACAGATTATTTTTTTGTCCATAAGCAGGTTAGGTTCGGAGATGTGCTATATCGGTCTATATCTTCATATAGCCCCCATATAGACCGATCCGCCGATTTAGGGTCTTAGGCCAATAAAAGCCATATTTATTTTCCGATTTTGCTGAAAAACGGGACAGTGAGTTGCGTTAGGCCCTTCGATATTCTTTCTTAATTTGGCTCAGATCGGTTTAGATTTGGATATAGCTGCCATATAGATCGATCCGACGATTTAAGGTCCTAGGCCCATAAAAGCCACATTTATAATGCGATTTTGCTGAAATTTGGGACAGTGAGTTATGTTAAGCAACTCGACATCCTTCTTCAATTTAACAGAGATCGGTCTAGATTTGGATATAGCTGTCATATAGTCCGATCCGCCGATTTAAGTTCTTAGGCCCATAAAAGCCACATTTATTATCCGATTTTGCTGAAATTCAGGATAGTGAGTTGTATTAGGCCCTCCGACTTCCTTCTTTAATGTCACTCAGAGCGGTGCAGGTGTGGATATAACTGCCATATAAACCAATCCTCCGATTTAGGGTCTTAGGCCCATAAAAGCTACATTTATTATCCGATTTTGCTGAAATTCGGCACAGAGAGTTATGTTAAGCCACTCGACATCTTTCTTCAATTTAACCCAGATCGGTTCAGATTTGAATACAGCTGCCATATAGACCGATCCTCCGATTTAGGGTCTTAGACCCATAAAAGCCACATTTATTATCCGATTTTGCTGAAATTCGGCACAGAGAGTTATGTTAAGCCACTCGACATCCTTCTTCAATTTAACCCAGATCGGTTCAGATTTGAATACAGCTGCCATATAGACCGATCCTCCGATTTAGGGTCTTAGGCCCATAAAAGCCACATTTATTATCCGATTTTGCTGAAATTTGGGACAGTGAGTTGTGTTAGGCCCTCCGACTTCCTTCTTCAATGTCACTCAGATCGGTCCAGATTTGGATATAGCTGCCATATAGACCGATCCGACGATTTGGGTCTTAGGCCCATAAAAGCTACATGTATTATCCGATTATGCTGAAATTTTGGGACAGTGAGTTATGTTAAGCCACTCGACATCCTTTTACAATTTGGCCCCGATCGGTCGAAGTTTGGATAAAGCTCCCATATAGTTCGATCCGCTGATTTAAGTTCTTAGGCCCATAAAAGGCGCATTTGTTGTCCGATTTTGCCAAAATTTGGGAAAGTGAGTTGAATTAGGTCCTTCGACATCCATCTTCAATTTGGCCGAGATCGGTCCAGATTTGGATATACCTGCAAATATAACGATCTCTCTGTTTTAGGTTTTGGGGCCATAAATTTCGATTTAAAGTCTTGGCCCCAAAAAAGGGTAATTTTTAATCCGATTTAACTAAAATTTGACACATTAACATTGACTAAAACGACCAATATTTTGTTTTAAACAATGAAACCATCACTTGAACTTATTAGTATTTGGTCCAAATCGGAACATATTTCGATATAACTGCTATGGGACATAAGGTATGAAATTTTCACCGAATTTGGATGAAAGGTGGTTTACATATATATGGTGGGTATCCAAAGTTCGGCCCGGCCGAACTTAACGCCTTTATACTTGTTTTTCTTTGAGGTGCGATATAAAAACACTTCCGTTCCACTAAACGGCTACAAGTAGCTCTTATATATACCTATATCCCGATTTTAGTTCTTGAGCCCTTATAGGACGCAATTTTTATCCGATTTGGTTGAAATTTTCTATGACCTCTAACATACTTGCCAAATATGGTCTGATTTGGTGCATAAGCTGATATAGCACCATAGAAACTCTTATCGATTTTCCTTTGTTTACCTATGGAGAGAGATACCGGGCAAAGAACTTGACAAACGCGATCCAGGGTGGAGTGCATATAAGATACGGCCCGGTGGTATTGCTATAAAAAAATTTGTTGAAATCTAGTTTTGAAGGCTATTTTACATCATTACTGTCTTACTCTTTATTTGCATCTGCATGATATTTTTATCCCCATTCACCTTTGGTAACATTTTTTCATCTTGCCAATCCAATTTATCTCATAATAGATCCTTTTGAACATGGATATGAATTTCACGTTTGCAAAAAATATCTTTTTTTTTTTGGTTATTTTTAAGCCAGACCCTAAACCAAATTCCCCAAATGAAAAAAAAAAGTTGAAAAAAAGTTGAAAAACGACTAAACTGGCACACCTTTAGTGAAAGCTACTGCTGCCGTACAGGCGAGTATGTTGACCACAAGTACTAGCATATAAAGTGAAATACGAAATGAAATTACTGGCAACTGAAGTAAATGAAAACATGCACAAAACTTTGCAATTTGGGTCGACGAAGATCAAATAAACCATCTTCCAGCCATACAAATATTCTTTTGATGTTTGCCCTCACTTCATTTCCCTTTAACGCATTTCTTTTTTTCGGTGCTGTTTTTTGGGCAGCAAAAGTTCATCCACACACACACACACACACACACACACAAAAGAATTGGGAGGGGGAGGAAATAAACTTTTTTTGTATCGAAGATATTCAGTCTTTTTATATTCTCTATTTCTTCTTTTCTTCTCATTTCATTTCAGAAGGGCCACTTTCGCACAAAGACGCACAGACACCTAAGGAATTTGAATGGTTAGGAGGGAGATTGTTGTGGCCCCAGCTCCATTCAATTATCATCAATTCAAATATGCTTGAATAGTGGTGTGGTTTGTGGCGATGGAATGAGTTCATGGCCTAAATCAACCACAATAGAAACACACACCCATGCTCGCAAGGATACAAGTGGAGAAAAGTTTACATTGCCCTTTTTTGATGAAGTTAAGATTCACATAAAATTTCATTTGAAACCTCAACAAAATATTCGGCAATAATAACTGCAGGGCCACACAGAGAGAAACGGAGAGACAGAAAGCATCAACAGTCGGCTGCCGGTATTGGAAATGCTTACAAATGCATTGCATGACCCATGAAATCAGTTGATATACACCCAGAGCCGAAGTAGCAGGGTGGAGTTTCAGAAGCCACAATAACGAGCAGCAACATCAAAATTGACTGTGGGCTAGGGCAGCACTAAACGCGCCAAAAGGCAAGAGGGCCGCCGAACGTCATGGTTAACCATTCCGATAATGAGTTTTCATTTGGCTGTTAACAACAGCAACACAAATCCCGGCAGCAAGCAGCCTTTCGCTTAGTTAACAGGAAACGGAAGTCACGTCTACATAGCACGACATTCATATTAGCCAACACCCAGCTCCCTGCCCTCCCCCCGCCCCCACTATACACACAAAAGCCCACACCACAGCATATCACAACAACCCAAAACAAAACAGCAAAAAAAAACAACGGCAACATCAATAGCAGCAATCAAATTTTGTTAACCGCACCAAAGCATCCGCAAAGAAACACTGACGGCACCAACAACAAAGTCCCGACCACCCGCCTCGCAGCAAAATACAGCCAGCCAACACACACACACACATAACCGAGCGTGAACAAAGGTCCTGGCTGGGGTGACAGGATAAAATGAAGCATTTGGACTATAAAATCGGGTTTATTTACAACATTATCGAAATATTTAAAGGATGAAGAGTGGCACGTCATATTGGACACTTCCATTTGTTATTCGCAATTTGTTAACCTTTGCCCTGGTCATTGGTTTGCAAAATCATCTGCTGTGTAAGTACAAAAGAATTTTGATTTGTATTCTATGCCGCACACAGCTCATTTCGCAAAGTAGGCGACCAATGAAATTAGCATAGCAAATAAATTATAATTTGCCCCCAAGCAATAATGAAAAGCCATGTTTAAATTTCCCCCATTTTAAGCTACTATTGATTGAATTTCAAACAGATTACCATAATTGATTATATGAAGGTAAATATGAAACAACAATGAAAACAAAAAAAAAAAAAAAAAACAATTCGTAGGTCAAGCGAAAGCCGAAATGCGATTAAGCAAACTCTGTAATACAATTGTCTCTTATATTCTGGGATAAAGCAAAAAATTGGCATTGCGAAACTTAGGTTAAGTTAAAGGACATGGGCCTGGCAACCGCAGTTGCCAACCGCTCCACCAGGAGATTTTTGGTCCATTTTAGTCGTGCTATAAAGAAAAGCAATAGGGCAGAAGAAAGACATTCGAAAAGTATGAATAGAAACGAAAAAGCCGGCATAGAAACCGAATCAGTCTCGTTGACTAGAGGGTCGCCCCATCAGCCATTCCAGACTCTTGCAGAATTCCAAAATGACTCGGGGGTCGAGAGACTGCAGAGAGAACAATGAGAAGAAGTGGTATTTCGTAATCGCGGGACACTGTAGCTGTTCCACCATCTCCAACTCCTCCTCATCCTCACAGACCCTGCAGATGTCCTCATCCTACCGAGACCATCGCCATGTCAGCGACCTGAGATAACAGATCCCCCAGTTGACCAGGACAACCACCCACATGGTCCAAGGTCATGCTTCCCCAGCTCGAGAACAAACGACGTTCTCGATCCGGAGAAACTCCGTCACAGGGCCTTGGCAACCCTACAGGCTGCAACGACAGCCCATGCTAGCAAGTTCCTCCAAAAAGGTGTCCACCATCCCAAAGAAGTGGTTCACCATTGGCGTCACAATCTGAGAGTCCATCCGCAACCCAAACTTGGTCAGCTCGTCAGAGGCTTCGTTACCCGCCACAACTTGATGGCCCGGAACCCAGCACAATAGACAGAAGCCCCCCAACGGCCGCGACGCTTTTTGCTCTTTACGCAACCCGCAGCCAGGACCTTCAGCGCCCTCTGACAATACACATAAATCGTGACAGTTGAAGAGGGCCACTGCTTTTGACTCCCTAACTCCTCCTCATCCTCACAGACCCTGCAGAAGTCCATGTCAACGACCTGAGATAACAGATCTCTCACCTGACCAGGACTACCACCTACAACTCAAGGTCATGCTTCCCCAGCTCGAGAGCAAACGACGTTCTCGTTCCGGAGAAACTCCGCTACAGCGCCTTGGCAACCCTACAGGCTGCAACGCCAGCCCATGCCAGCAAGTTCCACCAAAAAAGTGTCCACCATCCCAAAGGAGGGTTCACCATTGGCGTCGCAATCCCAAAGTCCATCCGCAACCCAAACTTGGTCAGCTCGTCAGAGGCTTCGTTACCCGCCACAACTTGATGGCCCGGAATCCAGCACAATAGACAGAAGCCTCCCAACGTCCGAGACGCTTTTTGCTTTTTACGCGACCCGCAGTGAGGGCCTTCAGCGCCCTCTGACTATACACATAAATCGTGACAGTCGAAGAGGGCCATCTCTCTTGACTTCCCAACTCCTCCTCATCCAAACAGACCCAGCAGAAGTCCTCATCTTACCGAGACAATCGCCATGACATCGATCTGAGATTGCAGATCTCCCACCTGACCAGGACTACCACCTACAACTCAAGGTCATGCTTTCCCAGCTCGAGAACAATCGACATTCTCGTTCCGGAGAAACTCCACCAGAGAGACTTATCAACCCTACAGCCTGGCCAGCCCATGCCAGCAAGTTTGTCATAGTAGGAGTCCAACATCCCAAACTTCCAACTCAAAGAAGGGTTCACCATTGGCGTCACAATCTCAGAGTCCATCCGCAACCAATTCCTGGCCAGCTCGTCAGAGGCTTCTGTATCCGCCATAACTTGATGGTCCGGAATCCAGCATAATCGACAGAAGGCCCCAAATGTCAGAGACACTCCTTGCTTTTTTCGTGACCCGCAGTGAGGGCCTTCAGCGCCCTCTGACTATACACATAAATCGTGACAGTCTGAGAGAACAGCCTCTTTTGACTCCCCAACTCCTCCTCATCCACACAGACCCTGCAGAAGTCCTCATTTTACCGAGACTATCGCCGAGGCTCCTTGCTTTTTACACGACCCTCAACCAGGGCCTTCAGCGCCGTCTGACTATATACATGAATAGCGAAAGTCTGAGAGGGCCGCCCCTCTTGACTCCCAAACACCTCCTCATTCCCACAGACCCTACAGAAGTCCTCATCTTGCCGAGACCATCACCATATCGGCGACCTGAGATTGCAGATCTCTCACCTGACCATGACTCCCTACTACAATCCAAGGTCATGCTTCCCCAGTTCGAGAACAATCGAGGTTATGGTTCCGGAGAAACTCCGCCACAGCACCTTGGCAAGTTTATCATAGTAGAAGTCCACTATCCTAAACTCGTCGGCGTAGCAACTCCAGAGCCCATCCGCGACCCAAACCTGGCCAGCTCGTAAGAGGCTTCGTTTACCGCCTCAACTTAATGGCCCGGAACCCAGCACAATCGACAGAATCTGTGTGAAAGACACTGCACCCATCAATAATTCTAGGTGACTCCCTAATTCTTAGGAATGTAACGGAAACCCCCGCCCCGTTGCCCCCATCCAGCTTATACTAATTCGAGTAGAAAGATGGACCCAAGAATTACCGGCCACTCCCAAACCAAAGCTGCCTCCCCAGGGAGACAACCTCGTGGACGCCATCGAAAAAGTTCCCCCGCATCTGTGACGTCCAAAATTTCACGTAGTCGTCCCACTCCAGCAATCTTCAATGTCCTGACTCCCTCTATCTGAGGGGCAGCTTTCAACGATCGCGTACTCCACGTACAACTTCAAAGGTTTCAGAAAAAGTATCTCATTTAGCTCTGCTCTCGGAGGACTCCTCTTCACTCCGATATCAGCACCACCGCAATACCCGTTGCCCATATGCCGTAAAGACACACCTTCTCAAGAACCCGGTGCCACACCAGGCACATGCCGAATCACACCAGTGACAATCCAGTGGACCGTACTAGGCCTGAGTCCCACCGAGTTGCAACTTGGGTAAAGCGCATTCTGCCCCCGTTTGACCCTCTCTCCAACCTTCCTTCTGCAGTTAAATTTCTGGTCAAGAATAACGCCCAAATAAATAGTCTCCGGATAGAGTGACAGTTCAACTCCATCAAGGACCGTAAAGTGTTGCCAAATCCAAAAATCTTGGAAATAATTCTGGAACTTTTGAACGAACAGAGAGACATAGTCAATGTTGTGGTGTTTTCCTATAAGCATGCAAACGTTTGGGGATCCTAGTGGGTCCAGAGGCTGATCCATGGGGCTTGAAAGTTGGTAACCTCAAGCATGTAAAATTTTAAATTGATTGGCAAACATTCATAAATAGGCCAATCAGATTTTAAAGATAGAGCTTCCAAAAATCTGCAAAAACCATGCTTCAATATCTAGTAAATCTCTAACGGTTTATAAGTTATTCAACTCCATCAAGGACCACAAAATATTACCAATCAAAAAATCTTGGAAAAATTCTGGAAATTTTTAACGGACAGAGAGACATAGTCAATGTTGAGGTGTTTTTCAATAAGCATGCAAACTTTTGGGGATCCTAGTGGGTCCAGAGGCTGATCCATCCTCAAGCATGTCAAATTTTGAATTGCTTTCACCCCCTACGTGAGGTTCCAATCATCGGGTATGCTTTCTTCTATCCAGATCGCGAAGATGAGCGGATACATAAGCCCTATCAGCGTGTCTAATACGGTCTTAACTAGTTCAGCGGGTAACCCGTCGGCTCTTGCTGCCTTGTGTCTTTCCAGAAAGACGTTTCTTTCTTTCTACGGTAAAAGGCGATTCTCCTCTTTTCCTTTCTCCAGACACCTCTCCTCATCAGGCTCGGTGCTACTGATTTCAAGATTGCTCTGTATGCCGCATTCTTGGCTTCAGTAGCATTTCAACACTCTTGGTCGTACCATGGGTTTCTTGAGAGAGGCTTCCGGTACCCAAGTACGGATTTCGCGGCATTTTCCATGAAGTGAGCAATAGTTTGCCATTGCGCCATTATATAGGGTGATTTTTTTGAGGTTAGGATTTTCATGCATTAGTATTTGACAGATCACGTGGGATTTCAGACATGGTGTCAAAGAGAAAGATGCTCAGTATGCTTTGACATTTCATCATGAATAGACTTACTAACGAGCAACGCTTGCAAATCATTGAATTTTATTACCAAAATCAGTGTTCGGTTCGAAATGTGTTCATTCACCGTAACGTTGCGTCCAACAGCATCTTTGAAAAAATACGGTCCAATGATTCCACCAGCGTACAAACCACACCAAACAGTGCATTTTTCGGGATGCATGGACAGTTCTTGAACGGCTTCTGGTTGCTCTTCACTCCAAATGCGGCAATTTTGCTTATTTACGTAGCCATTCAACCAGAAATGAGCCTCATCGCTGAACAAAATTTGTCGATAAAAAAGCGGATTTTCTGCCAACTTTTCTAGGGCCCATTCACTGAAAATGATTTGCAAGCGTTGCTCGTTAGTAAGTCTATTCATGATGAAATGTCAAAGCATACTGAGCATCTTTCTCTTTGACACCATGTCTGAAATCCCACGTGATCTGTCAAATACTAATGCATGAAAATCCTAACCTCAAAAAAATCACCCTTTATAATCGGAACAAGGAGTGCTTTTATCAAGCAGTTGGGTCAGTCGAGTGCCATTTGTTGTTTTTGCAGCTTTTCAATGTCCAGCTTCCGTGCAGTGACAGATCGTACTTTCCTCGCCATGTTCAAACGGGTGCGAACCTTTGCTGCAACATGGTAATGATCCGAATCTATATTCGCTCCACGGATCGATCGTACATCTAACATGCAGGATGAATGCCTTCCATCTATTACAACGTGATCGCTTTGGTTCCTCGTGTTTTGAACTGGTGACAGCCATGTGGCTTTGTGAATATTTTTATGTTGAAATCTGGTGCTACTAACTACCATGTTTTTTGGCGTGGCGAAATCTATCAGCCTCAACCTGGACGTTATCTCGTGGAGGCTAATCTTTCCAACTGTTGGACCAAAAATGTCTTCCTTCTCTATCTCCCAGAATAATTTAATAACCCATTTGAAAACATTCGTCGAGGTCCATCAACATTGGTTCAGAATTGGATATAGTTCATAATTTGTAATGATAGGGTAGGGTATTATACAGTCAACACATCCCGACTTTTGCCCTTCCTTACTGGTTAAATAAGTTTAAAGCATTTTTTCCAAGTTGTTCTTGTTGTGTATTTGGCAACTTGCGTTTCTTTTGAATACAAATGCGAATAGAGAAAAAACACAGACAAGTTCAAATAGTTTCCATGTTCTGGCTCCTCTGTTGTATTGGATTTGCACTTCGCCAAAGGACTCACTTTGAATAATTCAAAAATTTTTGTATTCCCAGAGAAGGCTGGCTGTTGCCGTTGTTGTTGTTGTTGTTGTGGCAAGTTGTGAATAATATTACAATAAAATATTGGCCATGCATTTGTGTATAATAAAATAATAAACCAATTTCCCCAAAAAACAGAAAACGGAATACCGGATAACACTTCTCTCCAATTACGTTAAATGTTCTGATCGTTTACATAGGCCATGCCAAACATGTAATTTGGCTATGGAAAGGAGGGATGGAGGATTCTGCATGGCAATCAGAGTGTTTTGGCTTTGTGGTTTAAGTTACACTTACCATTTGTATATCTAACACCAGGGAGTAGAGTGTGTTTTTATTGTGACTTTTTACACAAATCTGGCATTAACTTACCTAACGACACCTAAAAAAGTCAAATTGTTCTTCGAACATCCCAATGAAGAACAACTAAACTATTGCCGTTATATCAATGAGCATTGTTTGACTAAATTTTTGCTCCATAGTGAATCCCTTATCCGTAGCCAAATACAATTGGGTTATCGTTTGGCCACAAATGTATAGGACAAGCATTAAAAGGCTTAAAAGTTCACAAATATAGCCAAGATAATTGAGGGGATGGCCAACTCTGGAAATGATTGCGATATGTCCTCGTCCGGATTCTAATCTAAAGGCGTACAGTGTCGTAAGGACCCAAAACCTTGAATCAAGAGATCGGTCTATTTGGCAGCTATATTCAAATCTGGACCGATCTGGGCCAAATTGAAGAAGCGTGTCGAAGGTCCCAACATAACTCATTGTGTCAAATTTCGGCGACAGCGGACAACAAATGCGCTCTTTATGGCCCCAAAACCCTACATCGAGAGATCGGTCTATATCCAAATCTGAACGGATCTGGATCAAATTAAAGAAGGGAAACGAAGATCCTAACACAACTCACTGTCCCAAATTTCGGCGACATCGGACAATAAATGCGCCTTTTATTGCCCCAAAACCTTAAATCGTGAGATTGGTCTATATGGCAGCTATATTCAAATCTGGACCGATCTGGGCGAAATTGAAGAAGGGTGTCGAAGGGCGCAACACAACTTACCGTTCCAAATTTCAGTGAAATCAGGTAATAAATATGGCTTTTATGGGCCCAAAACCTTAAATCGAGAGATCGGTCTATATGCCAGCTATATCCAAATCTGGACCGATCTGGGCGAAATTGAGGAAGGGTGTCGAAGGGTGCAACACAACTCACTGTCTCAAGTTTCGGCGATATCGGACAATAAATGCGCCTTTTATGGCCCCAAAGCCTTAAATCGAGAGATCGGTCTATATGGCAGCTATATTCAAATCTTGACAGATCTGGGCCAAATTGAAGAAGGGTGTCGAAGGTCCTAACTCAACTCACAGTCCCAAATTTCAGCAAAATCGGCTAATAAATGTGGCTTTTATGGGCCCAAAATCTTAAATCGGAGGATCGGTCTATATGGCACCTATATCCAAATCTGGGCCGATGTGGGCCAACTTCAAAAAGGATGTCGAAGGTTCGAACACAACTCACTGTTTCAAATTTGGGCTACATCGAACAATAAACACGCCTTTTATTGCCCCAAAACCTTAAATCGTGAGATCGGTCTATATGGCAGCTATATTCAAATCTGGAGCGATCTGGGCCAAATTGAAGAAAGGTGTCGAAGATCCTAACACAACTCACTGTCCCAAATTTCGTCGGCATCGGACAATAAATGCGCCTTTTATGGGCCCAAAACCTTAAATCGAGGGATCGGTCTATATGGCAGCTATATTCAAATCTGGACCGATCTGGGCGAAATTGAAGAAGGGTGTCGAAGGGCGCAACACAACTCACTGTCCCAAATTTCGGCGACATTAGACAATAAATGCGCCTTTTATAGACCCTAAACCTTAAAACGAGGGATCGGTCTATATGGCAGCTATATTCAAATCTGGACCGATCTGGCCGAAATTGAAGAAGGGTGTCGGAGGGCGCAACACAACTCACTGTCCCAAATTTCAGCGACATTAGACAATAAATGCGCCATTTATAGACCCAAAACCTTAAAACGAGGGATCGGTCTATATGGCAGCTATATTCAAATCTGTACCGATCTGGGGCAATTTGAAGAAGGGAATCGAAGATCCTAATACAACTCACCGTCCCAAATTTTGGCGACATCGGACAATAAATGCGCACTTTATGGGCCCAAAACCTTAAATCGAGAGATCGGTCTATATCCAAATCTGGACCGATCTGGAGCAAATTAAAGAAGGGTGTCGGAGGTCCCAACACAACTCACTGTCTCAAGTTTCGGCGATATCGGACAATAAATGCGCCTTTTATGGGGCCAAAACCTTAAATCGTGAGATCGGTCTATATGGCAGCTATATTCAAATCTGAACCGATCTGTGCCATATGGCAGGTATATGTCGAGGGGCCTAATTTAATTTTTTGTCCCAAATTTCAGCAAAATCGGATAATAAATGTCGCTTTTATGGGTCAAAGACCCTAAATCGGCCGATCGGTCTATATGGGGGTCAATCAAGATATAGTCCGATATAGCCCATCTTCGAACCTAACCTGCTTATGGACAAAAAAAAAGAATCTATGCAAAATTTCAGCTCAATATCTCTGTTTTTAAAGACTGTACCGTGATTTCAATAGACAGACGTACGAACATGGCCAGTTCGTCTTAGATTTTTCCGCTGATCAAGAATATATATACTTTACTAGCCGAACCCGGCCCGCTCTGCTGAGCCTTCTTTGACTCTCTCATATCATTTTTGGGTGAGGACACTTCGCCCTGAATGCGGATATTGAATTCGTGCCATTGTAGCCTATGACGCTGAACTCATTCGAATCCTGGCGAAAATATCGGACAAAGCGGTGTTAGTCCCCTCTTAATGTTGACGACATTTGCGAGGTACAATGCCATGCATGGTCATTAAAAAAATTTTCCGCAAAGAGGTGCCGCACTGCGGGATGCCGTTCGGACTCGGCTATAAAAAAAGGTTCCTTATCATTGAGTTCAAATTTGCATCGGAAAGCACTCATTGATGTGTGGGTAATGTTCTCATTAGGGCAGGGATGGCATCTCAGACAGTTCGACTCAAATATGGATATCAAATTCGCGCTGCTCTTCCAAATCCCTTTTATTTGAACCCCAAATTCCCATGAACGTCCAATATGTCTGTTTGGGGGAGTTTTGGGGTTGGGGCGGCCCCATGGGTACTTAGTCTCAAATTTTCTCTCCAATACCTTTCATTTGATACCTTTATTGTCTCGTTCGATCCACTTTTGATTTTGGGTTGTGTTTTTGGCATAAGGGGGAGGGTCCGTCCCCCTTTTGATACCAAAAAATTATATAGCCTATGTTTCCTTCCAGACCAACCAACACAACATGCTAAAATTTCGAGAAAATAGGTTTCGTCGATACGGAACAAACAATCCGAGTCCCATATATCCATGATTGGCTAATGTGCCCATTTTGGGGCGGCCACCGGCATTTTGGGGTAGGGGGATGGCCCGCCTCCATCCGATATCTAAAAATTATATAGCTTATGTTTCCTTCCAGATAAACGTACACAATCTATGAAAATTTTAAGAAAATCGGTTCAGTCAAGTATCATATGGTCATAATGGGTCTAATGGCGTTTTTGAGGGGTGGCGTGACCCCCTATACTTCGGTCTGATTTTGTATGCCAGATTCGAAATCTACTCCCGAATACCTTTCATTTGAGCCCCATATTGAAATGAACGTCCAATATGTCTGTTTGGGGGAGTTTTGGGGTGGGGGCGGACCGATGGGTACTTAGTCTCAAATTTTGATAACATATTCATACTCTACTCTCCAATACCTTTCATATGATACCTTTATTGTCTCGATCGGTCCACTTTAGATTTTGGGTGGTCTTTTTGACATAAGGGGGAGGGTCCGTCCCACTTTTGATACCAAAAAATTATGTAGCCTATGTTTCCTTCCAGACCAACCTACATAATTTGTGAAAATTTCAAGGTAATCGGTTATGCCGTTTTTCAGTCTATACGGAACAAACAATCCGAGTCCCATATATCCGTGATTGTCTAATGTGCCCATTTTGGTAGTTTTTGTGAGAGTGGGATGCCCCTAATACTTTGACATGAATTTTTAAGCCACATTCGTAATACTTTTCATTTGTCACCCATGTTGTGTTCATCGATCCACTTTTGATTTTTGGTGCTCTTTTTGGGGTAACGGTGGAGTGTGCGTTATCAATAAATTATAAAGCCTACACCTACTTCCTGGTCATATTCGTAATCTACTCCCGAATACCTTTCATTTGAGACCCATATTGGCTTGGTCGCCACATAAACCTATTTTAAGGGGTTTTGGGGCTTGGGCGGCCCACAGGTACTTGGACACAACTTTAATTATAAAATTCGTACCCTACTCCTAAATACCTTTCATTTGAGTCCCATATTGTCCCTATCGGTCCACTTTTATTTTTGGGTAGTACTTTTGAGGTAAGGGGGAGGGCCCGACCCCCTCCCGATATCAAAAAATTCTATAGCTTATGTTTCCTTTCAGACCAACCTACACAATCGGTGAAAATTTCAAAGAAATCGGTTCAGCCGTTTTGGAGTCTATACGGAACAAACAATCCGAGTCCCATATATCTGTGATTGACTAATGTCCCCATTTTGGACGTTTTTGTGGGGGTGGGGTGACCCCTTATACTTCGACATGAATTTGTACGCCAGAATCGATATCTATCCCACATTCTTTTCATTTGATACCCATATTGTGTTAATCGATCCACTTTTGATTTTTGGTGGCCTTTTTGGGGTAACGGTCGAGGGTCCGCCACCTTCCGTTATCAGAAAATTATAAAGCACGCACCTACTTCCTGACCATATTTGTAATCTACTCCCGAATACCTTTCATTTGAGTCCCATATTGCCATGATCGTCAAATATTTTAAGGGGTTTTGGAGCTGGGGCGGCCCCCCAGGTACTTGGACCCAACTTTAATTATAAAATTCGAACTCTACTCCTAAATACCTTTCATTTGAGTGACTTCTTGAGCCGCTAGAGGGCACAATTCTTATCCGATTTGGCTGAAATTCAGCATGAGGTGTTTTATGTTGACTTTCAACAACTGTGGTGAGTATCGTTGAAATCGGTCTATAACCTGATATAGCTGCCATATAAACCGATCTGGGGTCTTGACTTCTTAAGCTTCTGGGGGGTGCAATTCCTATCCGATTTGGCTGAAATTTTGCACGATGTGTTTTGTTATGACTTTCAGCAACTGTGTTAAGAATGGTTAAAATCGGTCCATAACCTGATATAGCTGCCATATAAACCGATCTGGGGTCTTGACTTCTTGGGCCACTAGAAGGCGCAATTTCTATCCGATTTGGATGAAATTATGAATGGCGTATTTTATTATGACTTAAAACAACTGTGCCAAATAAGGTTTAAATCGGTCCATAACCTGATATAGCTGCCATATAAACCGATCTGGGGTCTTGACTTCTTGAGCCTCTAGAGAACGCAATTATTATCCGATTTGGCTGAAATTTAGCACGACGTGCTTTGTTATGACTTCCAACAACTATGTAAAGAATGGTTTAAATCGGTTTATAACCTTATATATCTGCCATATAAACCGATCTGGGGTCTTGACTTCTTGAGCCACTAGAGGGTGCAATTCCTATCCGATTTGGCTGAAATTTTGCACGACGTGTTTTGTTATGACTTCCAACAACTATGTTAAGAATGGTTCAAATCGGTCCATAACCTGATATAGCTGCCATATAAACCGATCTGGGGTCTTTACTTCTTGAGCCGCTAGAGGGCACAATTCTTATCTGATTTGGCTGAAATTTTGCATGAGGTGTTTCGTAATGACTTTCAACAACTGTGCTAAGAATAGTTCAAATCGGTCTATAACCTGATATAGCTGCCATATAAACCGATCTGGAGTCTTGACTTCTTGAGCCTCTAGAGGGCGCAATCATTATTCGATTTGGCTGAAAATTTGCATGAGGTGTTTTGTTATGACTTTCAACAACTGTGCTAAAAATATTTCAAATCGGTCTATAACCTGATATAGCTGCCATATAAAACGATCTGGGATCTTGACTTCTTGAGCCTCTAGAGGTCGTTGGTATTATCTGATTTGGCTGAACTTTTGTAGATAACAAAGATAACATTTTGCATTTGTCATTTTCTTTACGACAGACCACACATAAAACTCCACAGCAAATACTCCAAGATTACTGCTGTGTGGGGAATCGAGGTAAAAGCTTTGCTTAATTCGATTTTCTCATCAGGACACTTTCGTTTGTATGCTCGTTAAATAAACAAAGCTGTACAAACGTATGTACATACGAGTATAGCCTTTGCCAATATGAAAGCATAGTTTTGTCATTTATTTACATTGGCCCTTAGCCTTAACCTCATCGAACACACAGGGCCATAGTCTGCTCGCAAATGCAATACAATTTGCAATGTAATCATGGGAACAAAGATGCGCAACAGCAGCAGCTCTATTGAAAATCTCGTAAAGAGCACACCTTTGCTGCAGCATAACCCTGGAGAGCTTTCTCAATAAATTTATCCACATCTGGGTAATGGAGAAAAAATTAACTTGATGGGAAAATCAAGCATGCTGTGTTATTGATTTACTCCCCTGCTTGGCATCATAGATCAGGCAACACTTTAATCCAACATCATCTTTGCAATAAATACAACTGCAGAATGTTCTACACATTGTATATGGTGCAGGATGTAGTAGCTTCGTTTTCATTTCCGTATGGATTTTAATCTGAAATGATATCAGGATAAACTCGAAAAAAATTGATACACATCACTAACTCACACATGCCAACTCATACTCACATACACATGCCCATACATGTAATAAATGCATTAAGGCTGAAGCAGTTATAGATCAATACACACGTGCCACAGCAGAGGTGTGAAGGTGTGTATAGAACCGCAAGCAGTCATGCCAAATAGGCCTTTTTAGTCATACCCAGCATGTTTTATCATAAATTGCCGCTCAAATTATTGGGACGCAGTTTCTAAGAAAAGTGCTTTGTGAAAGCCTTCCAAGGAAAGTATTTCCCACAACTTGACTGTAATGGAAGGATAGTCAAAATAAGTTCATGCGAAATTTTGGTTTCTGAGGTGGGGGATTGGCCTTCAAGATACACCATTCCCTGCAGTATAGACTCATCTCGCCTGCACCTGGCGCTAGTGACATGGAGTGCATAGGGATAGCAGTCAGGTCCGGTACTGCCGAGATAGAGCTATTACATACCGCCGGTTGGTAGCTGTGTCCCAATTAATGGCCTAACTTACAAACCCTACATAAGTGGGTTACTATCCGGCCATAAGCGTTTGGTGCTAGGGGACTTTAATGTGCATCACATTTCATGGCATTCTCCCCTACGTAACGACTAGCGGGGCATAACTTCGGCTGAGCAGATTGAAGGCTCCGCGTTTTGCACGTTCATTGAAGATTCCCTCACTAGGTTCACGAGGAGGTGTAGCAGCCCTCCAGACATTTCCACTACATCCCCTGATCTCCTGAGTGACTTAACCTGTCAAGCCGTCATCTCTTTGGGGTCAGACCACCTCCCCATATTTCTCACCATCGACCGACCACCCGACTTCATAAAATCTGAGTTTATCAATCAGAAGAAGACCGATTGAGCTGGCTTCAGAGAGTATACCAATCGCCACTTAAGTGAACTGACACCCCGCTCGCATAATTAGCATAAAAAGAGAGAAAATTCCGAGACATCATTAAAGCAGCAGCCATTCGCTTTATACCAAGTGTAAATTTTGCCCATGAACATTCCACTAAGGAACAGGGGCAAACTTCTCACATATCAATGAGTGCAGTTCGATTCAAGTTCATGCTCACTGATAAAAGGCCTCTGGTTCGAACCCTGGCGAGACCATCAGAAAAAGTTTTCAGCGGTGGTTTTCCCCTCCTAATGCTGGCAACATTTGTGAGGTACTATGCCATGTAAAACTTCTCTCCAAAGAGGTGTCATACTGCGCCACGCTGTTCGGACTCGGCTATAAAAACCGAGTCCGAACAGCGTGGCGATAAGCGTCTTAGGTGGACATGCTAACCTCTACGCTACAGTGGCCTCCTTTATACCAGCCTTTCGAATACCCCAAGTGCGGCCCAGCATCGCGGCGCATGCAATGGTACTCGCTGACGAGCATTATGAGATTCGTTGTACGGACCCCCCTAACCCCAGAATCAGCGAACTGAATCTGGAAATAAACAGGGTAGTCTACAAAGGTTTGGTTGAATTAGTTGTTCATCAAAGTTGAGTTCACTCGGAGACCACTTTGGCCCATTGTGGTAGCCTAGAAAGAAAGGGAAGAGAAAGAAGATGTGAGACCTCGGACTAGAGGTTATACACGAATAAAAGAAAGTCAGTTGGAATGGAGAGCACCAATTGCCAATTAGCCCATTGTGGTAGCATAGAAAGAAAGGGAAGAAAAAAAAGAGGTGAGACCTCGGACTAGAGGTTATACACGAATAAAAGAAACACCGGAGGAATGGAGAACCTGAGCGGGGGTGAAGAAATGCCCGTCCCCACGCAAGCACGAATGTACCTACGCCGAAGCTTATGACACCTACCGTCGGAACCATCCTGTTCCTTCAGCAATTCTCAGGAGACATATCAGAGGAACGATCGCAAGTTCACCCAGATCACAAAAGAAACGGCTCCACAAAAAGGAGAGCCTATGTCTCTGCTGATACGGACAAGAACACAGCAAATACTCAATAGTCTCCTCCTTATCCTTATAGAGGCATCTCCTAGAGAAGTCACTGTGCCTCATGCGAAACGCCATGCGCCGGTTATGATCCCTGTCAAGTTACTCATCGACCTCTTATCGAACGCCATTGAGCTGAAACTTTGCACAGATTATTTTTTTGTCCATAGGCAGGTTAAGTTCGAAGATGGGCTATATCGGACTTTATCTTGATATAGCCCCCAAATATAGACCGATCCGCCGATTTAGGGTCTTAGGCCCATAAAAGCCACATTTATTATCCGATTTTACGGAAATTTGGGACAGTGAGTTAGGATGGGCCCTTCGCCATTCTAACTTAGTTTGGCTCAGATCGGCTTAGATTTGGATATAGCTGCCATATAGACCGATCTCTCGATTTGAGGTTTTGGGCCCATAAAAGTCACATTTATTATCCGATTTTGCTGAAATTTTGGAGAGTGAATTGTTTTAGGTCCGTCGATATTCCAGTTTAATTCGGCCCAGATCGGTCCAGATTTGGATATAGCGGCCATATAGACCGATCCTTCGATCTAGGGTCTAAGGCTCATAAAATCCACATTTATTGTCCGATGTTGCCGAAATTTGTGACAGGGACTTAATTAAGCCCCTCGACATACTTTTGCAATATGGCACAGATCGGCTTAGATTTGAATATAGCTGCCATATAGACCGATCTCTCGATTGAAGGGTTTGCAAATGCAAATTTTGCCCATGAACATTCCATTAAGGAACAGGGGCAAACTTCTCACATAACAATGATTGCAGTCCGATTCAAGTTTATGCTCAATGATAAGGGGCCTCTATTTTATAACCGAGTCTGAACGGTGTGCCGCAGTGCTACACCTCTTTGGAGAAAAGTTTTACATGGCATAGTATCTCACAAATGTTGCCAGCATTAGGAGAGGAAAACCACCGCTGAAAATTTTTTTCTGGTGGTCCCGCCAGGATTCGAACCCAGGCGTTCAGCGTCATAGGCGGACATGCTTACCTCTGCGCTACCGTGGCCTCCTCAGATTTAAGGGTTTAGGTCCATAAAAGTCACACTTATTGTGCGATTTCGCTGATATTTGGGACAGTGGTAGTGTTAGGGTCTTCGACATTTTTCTGAAACTTGCCCAAATCGGTCCAGATTTGGATAAAGCTTTCATATACACCGATATCTAGATTTAAAGTCTTGTCTTTTATCCTTTATTGGCCTAAAAAGAGCTACCGGGAAAAGAACTAGACAAATGCGAACCATGGTGGAGGAGATATAAGACTCGGGCCGGCCGAATTTGACACTTTTTCACTTGTTTTTATTAAAATGCGTGCTCTATTAAGAAAGTTCATAGCGCGCTTCTTCCATTCCGTTAATAAGTAGAATTGTCGATTTTGGAGCGAAGATCAGGCAGTGGCATTGCAAGAGCGGTTTATGGGCTGGCGGCATCATTGGACCGTACTTCTTCAAAGATAATGCGAATTGTAACATTACCGTGAGATCATATCCAACTTTTTTTGGCCAAAATGCAAGACATGTAGTTTCAACAAGACTGTGCCATATGCCACGCAACACACGTAACGGTGGACTTATTGAGTTAGATATTCCGAGCTACTTGCAAAATCCTTAATTGTTTTCCATGCCACACCCCTAAGTTGGTTCATGTCTGGTATTGTTTCGCCACCTAAGTACCGGACTAAGTGGAAGGACTATTTGAGGCAAAGTCACAGGCAACATTTTTATGAAATATTCCTCAAACATTAAATAACATGAACGGTACTAGCGATTCAAATAAAGATTTCATACATTTTTCTGAATTTTATGTGTTTTTTTTTTTTTTTTTTTTGAAAAACTTTCTTAACAAGGCACCCTTTATTAGTCCCTCTAACATATAAGGCCCAGGAAGTACAAACCCTTTCAAAATTCCCTGCTGCCATACTATGACTCCTTGCAGAGCAATGTTATAAATTCCTAGTTGCATTGTTGTGAATATGTGTGAATGTGTGTTCATTGTGTTAGCACAAGCAATATGTTTCTAGCATAAATTCAATTTTAAACTTGAATTGCTTCGTTTACCAAATTCAGTTTCAGTATCACTCATAATTACATGCTGATAAGGCTGATAGTTCAGAAGAAAGGACGCATTGCATGGAAAAAAATAATAAAAACTAGTAAAAACGCATAAAGTTTGGTCGGGCCGAACTTTGGATACGTGGTGGTTATCCAAATCTCGGATAGATATATTGGGTTGCCCAAAAAGTAATTGCGGATTTTTTAAAAGAAAGTAAATGCATTTTTAATAAAACTTAGAATGAACTTTAATCAAATATACTTTTTTTTACACTTTTTTTCTAAAGCAAGCTAAAAGTAACAGCTGATAACTGACGGAAGAAAGAATGCAATTACAGAATCACAAACTGTGAAAAAATTTGTCAACGCAGACTATATGAAAAATCCGAAATTACTTTTTGGGCAACCCAATAATAACCTTATAACGCAAAACCCAGTGAAAAATCCCCCACATAAGAAATATTAGCAGCTATATCCACATATAGTCCGATCTACGCCGTATTCAGTATATGTAGTGGTCTAATTAACTCATTTTACCATCATAACAGCGAAATCGGGTGGCAAACCCGCCTTTTATGTCTCCTAGACCATAAATTGCGAAATCGGTATATATGACAGCTAAATCCTAAGAAAGACCGATCAGAATCATATAGGTTGCAGATTGCGAAGGGCCTAACACAGCTCATTGTGCCAAAATTCACGAAATCTGATATCAAATGCGCCCTTTATGGGCTCAAGACCTCAAATCAAAAGATCGATATATATGGCAACTATATCCAAATCTGGACCGATCTTGCTTTTTCAGTGGATTTGCTTTACAATATGAATGCTTCTACCGCGACAGGCGATCTATGCCCTAAGATAAGTTTGTATCAACCTCTCAAGAGTCTTCAGCATGAAAGGAAATTGAACTTCAAATCCAACATTTTGGAAAGGCTACACCTGCAAGAGAGCCATTGGCAAAAGATTGTCAGGCCTATAATGCTATATGGTGCTGTGGTCAGGAGGATGCCGCTTTAAGAGTCCACCTACTGTTCAATACTCCGCCGGACAAAGACTGTCTCTCTTTGAGCCCATAAAAGGCGCATTTATTGTTCAATGTCGCCGAAATTTGGGACAGTGAGTTGTGTTAGGCCCTTCGACATTCTTTCTTAATTTGGCTCAGATCGATTTAGATTTGGATATAGCTGCCATATAGACCGATCCGCCGATTTAGGGTCTTAGGGCCAAAAAAGCCACATTTATTATCCGATTTTGTTGAAATTTGGGACAGTGAGTTATGTTAGGCCCTACGATATCTTTCTTCAATTTGGCTCAGATCGGTCCAGATTTGGATATAGCTGCCATATAGACCGATATGCCGATTTAAGGCTTTGGACCCATAAAAGTCGCATTTATTGTCCGATTTTTCCAAAATTCGGGACAGTGAGTAGTGTTAGGCCCTCCGACATCCTCCGTCGAACTGATCTCTGATTGAGAACTGCCACTTGAACATAATCTAACTTAAACTTTCCTATTGTATACAGGGAAAGTCCTTTCATCGGACATATTTTCTTCTTACGAGATTGTAAATGCTATCTGGGACGTATGCTTAATCACAGTGTCGCTGTAGGACTTAACTAGTTTAGCTGGTAGTCTATCTACTCCTGCTGCCTTGTTACAATATAGCCCATAATAAATCCTATATCACATGCAGGACGATACATGGATGAAATTACCGGATTTTCGGTTGTGGTTTTATGAGTTCAAAGCTGAGATTTCAGATTAGTGTATTATAAAGGCCATCTCATATCATACTAAAATTGTATTGCTCGTTGTATAATAATTCACTTCTTCACAAACCATAGAAAGGCAATTTTCTTATTCGATTTCTCTGACATATGTGCCTTACGTTTTGTCCAAAACCTCACTTCAACCACCAGTAAGGTACTCTGATAAACAATCGATACACTTTCATTATGCTCTACACTCTAGTTGTGATCCTAGTGTACATTACACTTGAAACTGTACAGCAATACATGGATGTGCAAATGCATACATCCACATACACATCAATATCCTGGCAACATTCCTTTCTCCCCATTGATGTGTGGATGCTTTCGAGTGTTATCAATTGAATTAGTTCATGATGTTCTTTCGTTTTGCATTGACAGTATATCGGTAATTGAAAAATTTCTCTATTTTCCCAAGTCTGTGCTATGGAGGTGGAGAAAACAAAACTCTGAATCGATAAGCAAAAGAAATTTCTCCAAAGTAAATATAATAAAGGCGTTCACAATAAATGAGTAAACAATAAAGACAAGAGCTGTTATTGACAACAACAAAAACGAAAAAAAAACTCAAGTGAATAAACACAAAACACTCAAGTTGAAGAAGAATAATAAAAGTAATTTGAAGCAAAAATAATTTATTTTCCTCATTTGTCATTGAGGAGTTTAGCAATGTGCTAAACGATTCGATTGGAAATATTGTTAACAAGCACTTGGCAGGGAAATTAAGCCAGATGAGCAAACCATAATTAAGAATCCTTGCTATGTCCAAAAACCTCTTTTGATTTTTTCTATTATTTAAACAAATAATTTATTCCGGATATGTTATGCCCACTGCGACGGCCCACTTTTATGGGCTAAAAACCTTAAATCGAGTAATCGGTCTATATGGGAGCTATATCCAAATCTGGACCGGTCTGTTCCATATTGCAGAAGTATGTCAAGGGGCTTAACTTCACCCATTGTTCCGAATTTCGGCGACATCGGACAATAAATGCGCCTTTTATGAGCTCAAAACCTTAAATGGAGAGATCGGTCTACATGGCAGCTATATCCTAATCTGGACCGATTTGGGCATAGTTGCAGAAAAATATCTAGGAGCTTAACCTAACTCACTGTTCCAAATTTCGACGACATCGGACAATAAATTCGCGTTTTATGGGGCCAAGACTTAAAATCGAGAAATCGGTCTATATGGCAGCTATATCCAAATCTGGACCGATTTTGGCCAAGTTGAAGAAAAATGTCCATGGGCCTAATACAACTCACTGTCCCAAATTTCGGTGACATCGGGCAATAAATGCGCGTTTTATGGGCTCAAAACCTTAAATCGGGAGATCGGTCTATATGGCAGCTATATCCAAATCTGGACCGATCTGGGCCAAATTGACGAAAAATGTCGAAGGGCCTAACACAACTCACTGTCCTAAATTTTGACAAAATCGGACAATAAATGCGCCTCTTATGAGCCTTTGACCCTAAATCGAGAGATAGTTCTATATGGCAGCTATATCCAAATCTGGACCGATCTGAGCCAAATTGAAATCGAATGTCGGTGGACCTAACGCAACTGACTGTCCCAAATCTGGACCGATATCCAAAACTGGACCGATCCAAATCTGGACCGACCGGAGGCAAATTGAAGATGCACGCTATATAAGTTCTTGAACGGTCCAAATCGGACAATATTTGGATATAGCTGCTATATAGACCGATCCTCCGATAAAGGGTCTGAATGCCATAAAAGTTTTATTTTTCATCCGATTTTGCCGAAATTTGTATCAGTGAGTAGTTTAAGACTTTCCGACAACAAACACCAAAAATGGTTCAGATCGGACTATATTTAGATATAGCTGCCATATAGACCGATCTCCCGATAAAGGGTCTGAAGGCCCTAAAAGCTTTACTTTATATCCGATTTCGCTGAAATTTGCAACAGTGGGTTATTTTAAGCCTTCCGACAGCTGACCTAAATATGGATTAGATCGGTCCATATTTAGATATTGCTGCCATATAGACCGATCTCCCGATAAAGGGTCTGAAAGCCACAAAAGCTTTATTTATTACCCATTATCACTGAAATTTGCAACAGTGGGTTATTT
Organism: Stomoxys calcitrans; assembly: GCF_963082655.1. Classification (NCBI taxonomy): domain Eukaryota; kingdom Metazoa; phylum Arthropoda; class Insecta; order Diptera; family Muscidae; genus Stomoxys; species Stomoxys calcitrans. Next base: position 39,741,641 of record NC_081555.1, read on the forward strand.
TAAGCCTCCCGACATCTGACCCAAATATGGTTCAGATCGGACTATATTTAGATAAAGCTGCCATATATAGTCCGATCTCCCGATAAAGGGTCTGAAGGCCCTAAAAGCTTTACTTTATATCCGATTTCGCTGAAATTTGCAACAGTGGGTTATTTTAAGCCTCCCGACATCTGACCTAAATATGGATTAGATCGGTCTATATTTAGATATAGCTGCCATATAGACCGATCTCCCGATAAAGGGTCTGAAGGCCCTAAAAGCTTTACTTTATATCCGATTTCGCTGAAATTTGCAACAGTGGGTTATTTTAAGTCTCCCGACATCTGACCCAAATATGGTTCAGATCGGACTATATTAAGATAAAGCTGCCATATAGACCGGTCTCCCGATAAAGGGTCTGAAGGCCCTAAAAGCTTTACTTTTTATCCGATTTGGCTGAAATTTGCAACAGTGGGTTATTTTAAGCTTCCCGACATCTGATCTAAATATGGATTAGATCAGTCTATATTCAGATATAGCTGCCATATAGACCGATCTCCCGATAAAGGGTCTGAAGCCCACAAAAGCTTTATTTTTTATCCGATTTCGCTGAAATTTGCAACAGTGGGTTATTTTAAGTCTCCCGACATTTGACCTAAATATGGTTCAGATCGGACTATATTAAGATATAGCTGCCATATAGACCGATCTCCCGATAAAGGGTCTGAAGGCACTAAAAGCTTTACTTTATATCAGATTTCGTTGAAATTTGCAACAGTGGGTTATTTTAAGCCTTCCGATATCTGACCTAAATATGGAATAGATCGGTCTATATTTAGATATAGCTGCCATACAGACCGATCTCCCGATAAAGGGTCTGAAGCCAATAGAAGCTTTATATATTACCCGATTTGTCTGAAATTTTAAACACTGAGTAGGTTAAGATCGGACTATATTTAGATATAGCTGCCATATAGACTTTATTAATTACCCGATTTCGCTGAAATTTGAAACAGTGAGTTTCTCTGAGCCTCACGGTATCCGTCCTTAATATGGTATGGTATTATAATTGGATGTATTTGCCAAAAAGACCAATATTTTGTTCTACAAAATTGAATAGTGACATATATATTAAACCACTCAATGTCCGTGCCAAATTTGGGTACTTAAGCTATCCAATTTTCACCGGATTGTGATGAAATAGAGTTTACATATATACCCGAGGTGGTGGGTATCCAAAGTTCGGCCCGCTCGAACTTAATGACTTTTTACTTGTTTTTGTCTAAAAAGAGATGCCGGAAAGAGAACTCGACAAATGCGATCCATGGTGGAGGTTCGGCCCTGCCGAACTTAGCACGCTTTCCCTTGCTTCAACCTAAGCTAACCTAACCAAGTGCTGCATTGATAATCTAGCCTTTAACCATTGTATCAGCCTAAATCAGCAAAAAAAAAAGACGGCCAAAGTGAATTTGTCAAATCCATTTACATCGTAAATGTCACCGTCGACCAACCCTTAAGGCCTAGCGAAATTTTCAGTAGCAAACACATGGTGACAAAAGCGACACACTTCAATTTAGCCAATATGGGAGCTTAATCTAAATATGGACTGATTTGGCCCATTCATAACCCCAATGACCTAAACAGTCGTATCTGAGCAAAATTTCAAGCAAATTGCTTTTTATACCCTACATCACAACTGTGGTACAGGGTATTATAGATTTGTACATTTGTTTCCAAGGAGGAGAAGAGCTAGGCCCATGGATAAGTATACCGATAGACTCAGAATCACTTTCTGATTCGATTTAGCCATGTCCGTCTGTCCGCCTGTGAGTCCATGTATTCTTGTTATCGAATTGCAGGTCGCTTTTGTTGCTCGATTTTAACAAAATTTTGCATAAGTCTCTTTTTTGATCCAAGGACAAACGCTATTGATTTTGAAACAAATCGTTTCAGATTTAGATATGACATTTAGATTTGACGTTTCCATACGTGTGCAAAATTTTATAAAAATCGGTTCAGATTTAGATATAGCTCCCATATATATCTCTCATCCGATATGGGCTTTAAAGGCTGTAGAAGCCACAGTTTTAGTCCGATCGCTGAAATATTTTGCGCGAGGTTCTTCATTTGACGTCCTAATATGTGTGGAAAATTTCATGAAAATCGGTCCATATTTAGGTATAGCTCCCATATATATCTTTCATCCGATATGGCCGTTTAAGGCTATAGAAACCACAATTTTTTACCGATCTTTACAAAATTCAGCATGGGGTTATTTATTTGACGTCTCCATATGTGGGGAAAATTTCATGAAAATCGGTCCAGATTTAGATATAGATCCCATATATATGTATCGCCCGATTTGCACTTAAATGGCAGTAGTAGCGACAATTTTCAACCGATCTGCACAAAATTTGGCACGGACTGTTTTGTTACTGATCTTAACATATTTGGAAAATTTCATCAAAATCGATTCAGGTTTAGATATAGCTCCCATATATATCTTCATCCAATAAGGACGTTTAAGGCTGTGGAAGCCACAGTTTTAGTCCGATTTTTAAAATATTTTGCGCGAAGTGTTTTATTTGACGTCTACATATGTGTGCAAAATTTCATAAAAATCGGTTCAGATTTAGATATAGCTTCCATATATATATTTCATCCGATTTGAACTATTATAGCTATAGAAACCACAATTTTGGTCTGATCTTCACCAAGTTTGGCGTGGAGTCTTTTTTGTGAAGTCTCAATGTATGTGCATAATTTGATAAAAATCGGTTCAGATTTAGATATAGCTCCCACACATATCTTTCATCCGATTTGGCTTTTTAAGGCTGTAGAAGTTCGGTCCGATCTCCCGACTTTTGCCTTTCCTTACTGGTTTTATTTAAAAGCTGTTGTGATTGTAACAGACGGTAGACGGACAAACCCAAGGACATGGCTAGTTAGCAGATCAATATTTTGAGGTGTTGCAAAGGGAATGACGATAATTATATACCCCTACCCCCTTTGGGGAAGGGCATAAAATAAATTTTGTTTCATAAAAAACTTAACTAATCATATAATTAACATGAAGTTTAACCGTTCCACCGTTCTATGATTTGTTGGCCGCTCAGTCAATGCCAAAGGGGTAAGCATAAGGCTCATCTCATTCGCACGTGTATTTGTAGGCATTACGCTTAATGGCCGGCCTTAAGTCATTGAAATTATAATTGATGGTAATTTGCACAAATAAATTAAAATATGCAAATTAGCTTAAAACGCACAAAATTGTTGGCAATTAAACTCAGCCTAGTTCATAACAACACAGGATAATTAATACTGGTATGGTATTGGGAGGGCGGATATTTTTCAGTTTCTTGGAAATACCATTGATTCAATTAGCAACTTCGTTGTCTCATTTAGCTAGTCATAGACACTTCACATCATTTAAAATGCCTTTGTTTTGCAAAAAAATTTTTGTACGTTATTCGTTATTTGATAATTGATTTTAATAAATGGGAATAATGATGCCATTATCGAGAATTAATTGGCACAACTTTGTTTATGTTCGATTGTTATTGCTGTTGTTGTTGTTTTCGTTGTCGTTGTCGTTGTCATTGCTGTTGTCCTAGACAAAAGTTTGTTGGCTGTGTGGTATTTATTTTCAAGTTGAACGGAACATTAGCCCAGCCATTGTCTTTGCAGGACAATTACATTGTTCGCATCATGTTTATGAGTGCTAAGGATAATTAATGTGGGGACATGGCTACAAAAGGACTTTCACAATTTATGTGAAATTTTTGTATGTTTGTGGAACATTTTATTGGCATACAAATTGTCGACAATCACAATGCACCATACCGGCTACATACATGAATGCTTGTTGTTCGCTTATTTGTGCGCACGTACTCCTACCATATCTCTTCATTATGGTAGTAAAATAATTGCGATATAAAAAGGGCCATCGGATATATGTTGATGGGGGCAACGGAAAGATCAACTATGTGCCACGCACTCTGTGACAGGAAGGTTGTCATACAAATTCATTGTCGCAGATATGTATTCATCTGATTATTCGCTAATGGCCTCTAATTGACAGCATTGCTGTTGCTGTTGCTGTATTCGTCAGTGAATGAATATGATAGAACAAAAAAAAAAAAAACAGAACTCAATTCTAGGAAAAACTGTATAGACATTAAATGAAGCATTGTGAGCTTAATTGTCGCTTTTAATAGATACGAAAGTTTGTTATCAGAATCTAATGTGAATTGATGCATTTGAAACAAATTGAAATATGATAATAAATGCGCTTTTTAGGGGCCCAAGACCTAAAAAAAGATAAATCGGTCTATATGGGAGCCATATTCAAATCTGGAACGATCTGGGCCAAATTGAAGGAGGGTGTCGAAGGACTTAACACAACTCCCTGTCCCAAATTTCGGCAACACCGGACAATAAATCCGCCTTTTATGGGCCCAAAACCTTAAAAAGAGAGATCAGTCTATGCGGCAGCAAAATTCAAATCTGGACCGATCCGGGCCAAATTAAAGAAGGATCTCTACTAGCACAACAAGACTCATAGTCCCAAATTTCGGCAACATCGGGCAATAAATGCGCCTTTTATGGGCCTCATACCCTAATTCGGCGGATCGGTCTATATGGCAGCTATATCCAAATCTGAACCGATCTGGGCCAAATTGAAGAAGGATGTCAGAAGGCCTAACACAACTCACTGTTCCAAATTTCGGCAACATCGGACAATAAATGCGCCTTTTATGGGCCCAAAACCTTAAAGGGAGAGATCGGTCTATATGGCAGCTATATTCAAATCTGGACCGATCTGGGCCAAATTTAAGAAATATGTGGAAGGGCCTAAGATAACTCACTGTCCCAAATTTCAGCAAAATCGGAAAATAAATGCGCCTCTATATGGTAGCTATATCCAAATCTAGACCGATCAGAGCCAAATTGACGAAGGATGCCGAAGATCCTAACACAACTCACTTTCTCAAATTTCAGCAAAATCGAATAAGAAATGTAGCTTTTATGGGCCTAAGACCCTAAATCAGAGGATCGGTCTACATGGCAGCTATATCCAAATCTGGACCGATCTTGGCCAAATTAAAGAAGGATATCGAAGGGCTAAACACAACTCACTATCCCAAATTTTGGTAAAATCGGACAATAATTGCGCTTTTTATGGGCCTAAGACCCTAAATCGGAGGATCGGTCTATATGGCAGCTATATCCAAATCTGGACCGATCTGAGCCAAATGGAAGAAGGATGACGAGTGGCTTAACACAACTCTACTTTCAGCAAAATCAAGCAAAAGCAAAGACATGGTATTCCCAAAATATTTTCGAAACACCGAGGTGACTAACTTTATGGGGCCTGCCAAAAGGCGCCCGGATAACCTAGTGCATTGAAATGCAGACTATCTCGCTAACACCTCAGATCTAACCATTCCAAATATCAAAGAGATATCTACTCGTTTTCAAAGGGCATATGTTTTGCTAGTTATTTTCGATTCTATCCCACTCTGCGCCGTTTTCGGGAAAGAGGATACCTTGGCTGATGGCTCGCCTTTCTCGAAACATGGATGGTTCTTCATTGCTTGGGGCAAAGGAACAGGATTTTTTTTATTGAATTTCATGAAATCCGGGGATCATATAGGCTTCTAAACGCAGTGGTCTTCGGGGTCTTGAAGATACTGTAGATGATGTCCATGCGGTAGCGGAGATCCGATCAGACTGTTACGATATACATACGAGTACAGTCATGCAATGCTGAAGGCTCTGGTGTCGAACCATATATGGATGATACTGATAAAGGATATCATCCTCTGCTCAGTCCCCGGCCATAAAGAGGTGGCAGATATCAAAGCGAATGATGAGCTGGCCAAATGTGGATCACCGATTGCCGCAAATTGTGCTACGGAAGCAATGAGTCCTTCACAGTGCAAGCTTCATGGCAAAATGAACGCTGTGGGTTTAAGGTTGGCCAAAGCCCTATGACAGAGTATCTCCCGGAATAGGACGTCGCCTATCCTAGGACTAAGGAATCATGAACTCAGACTGCTGATAGGAGCCCTGTCAGGTCATTGCAACATCAGTTCTTTTTTGTTGTGCTGGGCGCAGGGAGATTTGGATTTATGCAGAGTGTGTGATGGTGAGGAGAAGGCCCAGCATCTTTTGTACGATTTCCCCTCAGTTGCGAGGGGAACACACAGGATCATGTAGGAGTATTTTTCAGCACTTAAGTCTTTTACCTTGCCTGCATTTCCCCCAGGCACTCTATACTCTTGGCATTCTGAAGTTCCGTAGAAGCCTGAATTGGCATAGGAAAATAATCACCGGTGATTGGACAATCACCTAACGCTAACTTTCAAAGGAGCAAAAGTAGCCGCTTGAAATTTTCCACGCATATGTCTTATTGTAAATGGACCATATCGGTCAAAGTTTTGATATAGCTGCCATATAAACCGATCTGAGATCTTGACTTCTTTAGCCTGTAGAGGACGCAATTATTATCCGATTTGGCTGAAATTTGACATGACGTGTTTTGTTATGACTTCCAACAACTGTCCTAAACATGGATCAAATCGGTCTATGACCTGATTTAGCTGTCATATATACCGATCTGGGGTCTTAACTTCTTGAGCCCCTAAGGACGCAATTTTTTTTCGATTTGCCTGAAATTTTGCAAAATGACTTCTAAATACTATAGGCTCCAACATTAAAATCAATTATGGTCTGAATTGGACCATAGCTTAATATAGCTCCAATATTATAGCAAATTTTTTCTTTTATCCTTTGTTGGCCTAAAAAGAGATATCAGGAAAATAACTCGACAAATGTTATCCATGATGGAGGGTATAAAAGATTCGGCCCGGTCGAATTTAGCACGCTTTTACTTGTTTCATCTTCTTTTTCTCTTCTCGCTTCATCTAGGGGGAACACAATGGCCATAAGTTCTCCGAGTGAAGTGGCTAGTAACCGAGTTTACTAATCACATGATCTCCAACCTAATCGGATGGAGACCTATTCCTCTTTTAGTTGTCATGCCTCCTTTCTTGTATACGGGACATAGTATGCTTATGTTTCAATCAACTGTAAAGCTTTCATTTATCTGGATTATGCCGATTAGGTGATCCATATGCCTAAACAGCGTCACGCCTCTTGTGTTAAAGAGTTAAGCTAGGAATCCAACACTCCAACTTAATTGTTGTTCTTCAGCAGGGATACAACTTTGATGACCTTAATCTGAATATTCAGCATGCGTTCAATACCATCATCAGAATTATCTCTGCGATATACCATCAGGAGGCACTATCTGATTTCGGCAGTTGAGAAAACTGTCACCAAAGCCTTTTATAGCCACCATCGAAGGATGGGGGTATATTAATTTTGTCATTCCGTTTGCAACACATCCAAATATCAATTTGCTACACTAAGACGATCTAGCCATATCCTTCCGTCTGTCCGTCCGCCCGTCTGTTAGTCCGTCTGTCCATCTGTCTGTTGAAATCACGCAACAGTCTTTAAAAATAGAGATATTGAGCTGAAATGTGGTTGACAGGGTTGCCCACCAAAGGTGAGTTTACTCTGAGGCCAGTTTGGCCCGTTGTGGTACCCTAGAAAGAGAAATGGAAGAGAAAGAAAATGTGAGACTTCGCACTAGAGGTTATACACGAATAAAAGAAAAAGACAGGAGGAGTGGAGAACCCGAACGGTGGGTGAAGAACCGCCAGTCCCTACCCAAGCACGGATCTACCTACGCTGGAGCTTGTGGCCCCCCCGTCGGAACCATCGCTCAACAAACCTCAGGAGATATACCAGAGATACGTTTGCAAGTTCACCCGGATCACAAAAGAAACGGCTCCCCAGAAAGAAGAGCCTACGTCTCTGCAGATCCGGACAAGAAGACAGCAAGTGGTCAATAGTCTCCTCCTCACCCTCATAGAGATATCTGCTACAGAAGTCATTGTGCCTGTTGCGCAACGCCATGCGCCTATGGCACAGTGTCCGGTTACGACCCCTGTCAAGGTACTCATCGACCTCTTATCGTACGCCACTGAACTGAAACTTTGCACAGATTTTTTTTTTTGTCCATAGGCAGGTTAAGTTCGACGATTTAGGGTCTTAGGCCCATAAAAGCCATATTTATTATCCGATTTTGCTGAAATTTGGGACAGTGAGTTGTGTTAGGACTTCCGACATCCTTCGTTAATTTGGCCCTGATCGGTTCAGATTAGGTTTTAGCTGCCATATAGACCGATCCTTCGATTTAGGGTCTTAGGCCCATAAAGGCCACATTTATTATCCGATGTTGCTGAAATTTGGGACAGTGAGTTGTGATGGATCCTTCGACATTCTTGGTCAATTTGGCCCAAATCGGTCCAGATTTGGATATAGCTGCCATATAGACAGATCCTCCGATTTAGGGTCTTAAGCCCATAAAAGCCACATTTATTATCCGAATTTCCTGAAATTTGGGACAGTAAGTTGTGTTAGGCCTTCCGACATTCTTCGTTAATTTGGCCCTGATCGGTCTAGATTAGGTTTTAGTTGCCATATAAACCGATCTCTCGTTTTTTGGTCTTAGGCCCATAAAAGCCACATTTATTTTCCGATGTTGCTAAAATTTAAGACAGTGAGTTGTGTTAGACCCTTCGACATCCTTGGTCAATTTGGCCTAGATCGGTTCAGATTTGGATTTAGCTGCCATATAGACTGATCTCTCGATTTAAGGTTTTGGGCCCATAAAAGGCGCATTTGTTGTCCGATGTTGCCGAAATTTGGTATAGTGAGTAAGGTTAAGCCCATTGACATACTTCTGCAATATGGGCCAGATCGGTCCAGATTTGGATATAGCTGCCATATAGACCGATCTCTCGTTTTTTGGTTTTGGGGCCATAAAAAGCGCATTTATTGTCCGATATCGCCGAAATTTGGGACAGTGAGACCCTTCGACATCCTTCTTTAAGTTCCTGTACTTCATCCATTGGTTTGTTGTTTAATTCTTTGGAAGAATTTCTGCCATGCATTCTCCTGCTCCTGAATATCTCGATTCGTTCACACACACACACACACGATTTTCCATTTTTCTCTTCATACTGAAGATTTGACTTTTCTCCTGATAGCTCATTTTCCCTTGGAGCAGTGCTATTGACTGCAGGGTTGCTATGTTGCATTTCGGTAGACCCATTTTCCAAGCAATTGGGTCAGTCAAGTGGATTCTGGTGTTGACATTTTAAGCTTTACGACATCCAGATTTCTTGCAGTGTCACCTCATACGTATCTCGCTATGCTTTAATGGTTGCAAGCCTTAGTTGCAACCACCAACATTGTATTGACTGTACTTCTTCCAAGAAACTAAGAATTAATTTCCCTTAAAGATTCCACTAGGGAACAGGGGATACTTCTCTAATATCAATGAGAGCAGTTCTTAAAGTGTAAGCTCAGTGACAGGGGGCCTCCTTTGTATGCCGATTCCGAACTGCGTGCCGCAAAGCGTCTCCACTTGGTGGCAAAGTTTTTACATGACAGGATACCTCACAAATGTAGCCAGCTTTAGTAAGGGGATAATGCTGAAAAATTTTCGGATGTTCAAGCCGGGAGTTGAAACCAGGCGTTCGGCATCATGCTAATCTTTGGTGGCCTTCTGAGAAATATCTCTCAAAAACTTTCTTTACTGTAAATGAACAATGAACCATTAAATTAATATAAAAGTCCACCAGCATTATTTTGACTGAACATTTTCCTAGAAATATCTCTCAAAGTCTTTTTTCCAGTGAAAAAATTTTCCTTAGAGTAATTTACTGTAAATAATTTCATTTGGAGCCACATCACAAACAATTGTTTGGTACTTAGCCGCAAATTCCTTTATAACCACTTGTGAAGCACATGTTTCATGGTCTCCAAATTCCAGCCCACAAAGTACTGGGTGGTATAGTTGCCATTGTTATTTGACTACTATTGGTTTTGTCCACTTAACCTAAGATGACACCGCATCATAAATTAACAGGCTCATCATCATTATATTGCTGCCATGGCACTTAAATAGCACACTTTTCGTGTCATTTGAACAAATGTTTCCATGGCTGGGACCAAATCTACCAAATCTCCGAAACTGTCTGCAATGACTATTGTCATTTGAATCGGCATAAAAAGCAAGCAACTTACGACATGATAATCACAAAACAATTCCTTCATTGTCTACTGAAAATGGTCCCGCAGTGCCATTCCCGGCTATACGAGTGCTATATATGGGGATTATGCTCATGGGTGATTTGCTCAAGCATATAAAACCATTTCTTCGCATAATCTGGCCAGATTTTATGAGCGCTATGGGAACAGCTGAAAGCTGAAAGCCTGCCTAGCTGCCTGGCTGTGTGGCCTTTTAATGTAACCCTGGAAAAAGGCGAACACAATCTCACTTAATGTCTTTAAAATTATTTTTATTTTTAACAAACCAATAAAAGCAAGGCCGCAAAAATTGTTTTGCTCTCACTCGGCATTTATCGCACAGCGAATAATGACACCTACTCACAAGCAGATGCAAGCAGCAGATAAGTTGTGGCCATGAAAATAGCAGACAGCTGTGCTTAACCTTTTCTTGGAATTCGAATGAATTCTCCTGAGCTTGATAACTGTGTGAAACAAGCAAATGCTTGATAATAATCTACCAACAAATTCTTTGAAATTAAATTTAGGTGAACTGTTTGGAAATGCGAAACAAAGAGATGAACAATTTCAATGTGGGAGGAATTGTAAACAGTGGCCAATGGGATGCATAGCCTCCCATTCTCCCTTTACAGCATAAAGACCATTGAGTTCTAATTATCAAAAAACCGTTTTTCTTTAGCGGTTTTACAATGTGGGCGTAAGTGTGATAGACTTATACGGAGTTGCTGACACCAAGATTCCTAGATTATTTGAAAAGAAATCTACTCGAGATGGTACTCAAGCGTAACAGAGTGATTGTGTCATATTTAGTTGGATAATCACAACCTCACCCCCGTGGCGCAGAGCATGTCCGCCTATGACGCTGAACGCCTGGATTCGAATCCTGGCGAGACCATCAGAAAAAATTTTCAGCGGTGGTTTTCCCCTCCTAATACTGGCAACATTTGTGAGGGACTATAAAATTTCTCTCCAAAGAGGTGTCGCACTGCGGCACGCCGTTCGGACTAAGGTATAAAAGCACGGCTGATGGCTGAATATAAGGTTATTTGCTTATCCTAGTCATCCCAATCTTGAAAAAGACGGCCATGGCCCCGTAATACGTCATGCCTTTAGACTTAGCCAAACTTGATACGGAGACTTGTTTAATGCCCACCATGAGGAGAATTCCTTCCTCCGTTTCCTCACTCTCCACCCTGTGGAAAACCTCCAATTTCTCGCCGATCAACTCTTGGTCTTGCTTGTCTAAGACTTCCATCAAGCGTTCCGTCGCGATTTCGCTGCCTACATCCTTGATGAAGACCGTCGCCTTTGTGAGCTGTGGAATGTCCATCTTTCTCACAAGGTCAAGCTTTGCGCCCCAGGGAGTGTGAATACTTCCAACGAGGTTTTTGACAGTATCAATACATTCCGCTATCGCAAAGCGTAGAGTTAAGATGTCCCCTCTATACTCGCAGCTCATAAATCGTATGGGGGGACCCCGTTCAGAGTTCAAAACATGTTCGAAAAACCGTTCGTTTACCAAATGCCTATGCTGGTGGAATCATACCGAAAGCACAGCCGTTATCGACGACTGCATTTCAGTCATCTCTTCCTTGCCATTTCATAGTAAGAGGGCGGCTCCTTAACTTTCTCAGGGACCATCTTCCCCTTCTGTGATGGTTGTGGCATCCTTTTGGAAGTCACAGTCCTCCACAAAGACTCAGGGACCGTGAGCGCTTCCTTCGTTGCTGTTCCGACTTTGTCTCCCTCCAGGGCAGTATGTAAACTTTCAGCCAAATCGGATAATAATTGCTCCCGGTAGGAGCCTAAGAAATCTAATTAGAGATGGTCAATTCAACGCCCACTGCTAAAAGCGGGTGTGGTTAGATCAAATTGGCTTCACATTTTGTCAGCGTCGTCTGTATGCATCCACAGTCGCATACTTTTAGAGTCCTAGGTGCTTCCTATGATTTGTTGCCTATAAAAGCCAATGAGGCCCATAGTGCACTGTTGCGTTCGCCTCATCTTCTGAGTCAGCAAGAAGTTAATCCTCACAAAATTTATTAGAACGAGTCGTGATGAGTTTCCTTACGCATCCATGGCCAGATGAGAAAGCATTGGAACCCCTTTCCTCAGGACACTGGACACTTCTGATGTGGACGATTCCTCTTAAGATGTTTCACTAGCTGATACTGTCGAAGTACCTTTTCCGTCCTTACCCGCTGTTGCACACCATGACCCACCCACACAGTCGGGTCCTATTTCAACGCCTCTGGTGGCGCATATCTCAAAAAACCCCAACAGGACATTTAGAGCTATCAGGACAGTGTAGGGCTTAAATCAAAAATCTTATCTGATATCAATATAAGCGGCCAAGTATCTGGATGGCGGCCATTCCACGCTCAATACACCCTTCAACTTTACATCTAAACCGATGGAGACAATAAGGGAACAAATAAAATATTCTTAAATGTAGAGTACAAAATTGACGTGCTATTTTTATACACTAAACTATAGGCTGGGGGTATACTAATTTCGTCATATTGTTTGTAGCTCCTCCAAATATGCGTCTGAGACCCCATAAACTATATATATATATTTGATCGTCATGTCGTTTTAAGTCGATCTAGCCATGTCCGTCCGTCCGTCCGTCCATCCGTCCGTCTGTCTGTCTGTCGAAAGCACGCTAACTTTCGAAGGAGTCAAGCTAGACGCTTCAAATTTTACACAAATATTTTAATTTTTGTAAGTCGGTTAAGATTGTAAATGGGCAAAATCGGTCCATGTTTTTATATAGCTGCCATATAAACCGATTTTGGATCTTGACTTCTTATCCGATTGGAATGAAATTTTGCACATAGTGTTTTGTTATGATATCCAACAACTGTGCCAAGTATGATTCAAATCGGTTCATAACCAGATATAGCTGCCATATAAACCGATCTGGGATCTTGACTTCTTGAGCCTCTAGAGGTCGCAATTATTATCCGATTTGCCTGAAATTTTTTACAACGGATCCTCTCATGACCATCAACATAGGTGTTTATCATGGTCTGAATCGGTCTATAGCCCATTACAGCTCCCATATAAATCGATCTCTCTATTTTACTTCTTGAGCCCCCAATGGGCGCAATTCTTATTCGAATTGGCTGACACAGGTCTCCAAAATATAATTTAATTGTGGTCTAAACCGGATCATATCTTGATATCGCTCTAATAGCAGAGCAAATCTTCTCTTATATAATTTTTTGCCTAAGAAGATATGCCTGGAAAAGAAGTCGACAAATGCGTTCCATGGTCTAGGGTATATAAGATTCCGCCCGGCCGAACTTAGCACGCTTTTTTTTTGGGCAGTGCTTATTGGGTTCTTGCTAAGTTCGAAGATGAGCTATATCGGCCTATATCTTGATATAGCCCCCATGTAGACCATAAAAGCCACATTTGTCATCCGATTTTGCTGAAATTTGGGACAGTGAGTTGTGTTAGGTCCTTCGGCACTCTTCTTCAATTTGGCCTAGATCAGTTTAGATTCGGATATAGCTGCCATATAGACCGATCTCTCGATTTAAAGTTGTGGGCCCATAAAAAACGCATTTATTGTCCGATGTCGCCGAAATTTGGGACAGTAGTTGTGTTAGAGCCTTCGACTGCCTTCTTTAATGTGGCCCAGATCGGTCCAGATTTGAATATAGCTGCGATATAGACCGATCTCTCGATTTATGGATTTGCGCCCATAAAAGCCGCATTCATTGTCCGATGTCGCTGAAATTTGGGGCAGTGAGTTGTGTGAGGCTCTTCGAGAAGACCTAGACCCACTGATAAGTATACCGATCGACTCAGAATCATTTTCTGATTCGATTTAGCCATGTCCGTCTGTGCGTCTGTCCGCCCGTCTGTCCGTCTGTGAGTCCATGTATTCTTGTAGTCGAAGTGCAGGTCGTATTTGTTGCTCGATTGTCACGAAATTTTGCACATGTCACTTTTTTGGCCGAAGGACAAACGCTGTTGATTTTGAAAACAATCAGTTCAGATTTAGATATAGATCCCATATATATCTTTCATCCGATATGGCTTTTTAAGGTTGTAGAAGTCACAATTTTCGTCCGATCTTCACAAAATTTGGCATTGGGTATTCCATTTGAAGTCCACATACGTGTGCAAAAATTTTATAAAAATCGGTTCAGATTTAGATATAGCTCCCATATATATCTTTCATCCGATATGGACTTTCATGGCTGTAGAAGCCACAATTTCTTACCGATCTTTACAAAATTTGGCATGGGGTGGTTTATTTGACGTCTCCATATGTGTGGAAAATTTCATAAAAATCGGTTCAGATTTAGATATAGCTCCCATATATATGTTTCGCCCAATTTGGTTTTAAATGGCGGTAGTAGCTTCAATTTTCAACCGATCTGCACAAAATTTGGCACGGTCGGTTCTGTTACTGCATTTAAAATATCTGGAATATTTCATAAAAATCGGTTCAGATTTAGATATAGCTCCCATATATATCTTTCATCCGATTTGGCTTTTTAAGATTGTAGAAGCCACAATTTTGGTCCGATCTCCACCAAATTTGGCGTGGAGTCGTTTCTGCGATGTATGTGCAAAATTTCATAAAAATCGGTTAAGATTTAGATATAGCTCCCATATATATCTTTCATCCGATTTGGCTTTTTAAGATTGTAGAAGCCACAATTTTGGTCCGATCTTTACAAAATTTAGCATGAGGAGCTTTATTTGTCGTTTTCATATGTGTGCAAAATTTCGGTTCGGTTTAGATTTAAATATAGCTACCACATATATCGTTTATCCGATATGGCCTTTTAAGGATGTAGAATCCACTATTTGCGCCCGATTTTATATGAGACGTTTAATTTGACGCTCCAGTACGTGCGCAAAATTTCATTGAAATCGGTCCTAATTTAGATACAGCTCCAGTGTGTATATTTCATCCGATATGGACTTTTAAGGCAGTAAAATCCACAATTTTGGTCACATCTCTACAATCTAGGGCGTGAGATGCTCTACTTGACGTCCCACTATGTGTCATTAAAATTGGCACAGGTTTCGTTATAACTCCCATATAATCTTTTATCCGATATGGCCTTTTAAAGATGTGGAAATCCAAATCTTTTGTCCTATGGTAGGAAAATCTTACAAAGTTCTAAATTGCTATTTTAATTGGTATCTAAATTAAAATCTGACTAAATTTCCAGATAAGTTCTACATATAAATGTACTACATGCGCTAGGTGGTATAGGGTATTATATAGTCGGCACCGCCCGACTTTTTCCCTTCCTTACTGGTTTATTTTTAGATATAGCTACTCAAAAGACTAATATTTTGTTATACACAATTGAACAATGACTTGTACCTATATAGCTGCTATGGGTCATAAGGTATGCATTCTTTTGACGAAGGGTGGTTTACATATATACCCGAGGTGGTGGGTATCCAAAGATCGGCCCGGCCAAACTTATCGCCTTATTACTTGTTTGTATAGTGGTTTGTTATATCTTCCCACTTTCTTGCTTAGTGATCAAATCTCTGCAAGGATGCAATTACTACTCAATATTGATGAAATTGTTCACAAACAATTTTTTTATGACTTCTAACAGCCATGAAAAATGCTGTCTTTATCGGTCCATAACTTGATATGGCTGTTACATACCCCATTCGCATTGTTTCAAATATTTTTTCAAGGAACTTGCCCAATACCATCCATGGTGGAGGGTATATTAGATTCCGCCCTACCGAAGTCAACGAATTTTAGCTTGATTCTTTCTCTGCTGCACATCTTTTTCTTGGGTTTTCACAATGAACAAAACTGGTCTCCAACTGACCTTAAGTTAGTTGTAGACTACCTTTGAACCTAATCCAAAACTTCAGATTTTCGTCTCATGAACTTAAGTAACATAACTCTAATCAATAAGTTTTCCCTCTTTGGTGGGAAACACACACATTATATGTCATTGTTTTACATCGATTTTGCCTAAATAAGGTTTTTTTGACCAACCTAAGCATATTTCAACTTTAACCTTGAAATGCTGCTGTAAGTGCTCAAGTATTTATTTACTTCCTGTTTAGTATTTATTTTCTGCACGATTGCTAATATAAAACCCGCAGCTGTATTTGTGGAATAGTTACATATTTATTTCCATTATCTTATCTAAATATTAAAAGAAAGCATGCCAACACATTCGCTGTAGCACCAAAATTAGGGATATGGCAAATATACGAAGCAATCTACTTATGTTGTCTAATCCTTTAAGGGCCAAAACATTTAACAAGTCATGCAGTTCCTGATTTTCGTGGAAAACAATAAAGTTTGAAAATTCAATACTTCAACCAACAAGTAGTAACAATTAATATTCAAGAATTTTGAATACGAATAAAATTACATACCTTTAGTTTAAGTCCAAATGTTTTGGTCATTTTCGCTCTTCAGATACTTGGTATTATGTTCTCATTGGTATTATGTTCTAGCAATGAATGGTCTTCTGTGAACTTTAAAAGTTTAGTGCCAAATTTCTGTGGTTATCCATCCAAAGTTGTGGTTTCCAAAGGGTTAACCCCGAAGGCCAACGAACGTCTGCAGCATTTGAGCAAACCAACAGACAGCCACCTAAACACTTAAATTTTGGTTGGTATAGGCTGGAAATAAACATTTTTTTTATCTCAGAGTTTAAACATTTTCACATACGACCGCACACAAACACACACACACACAGCCATGCATACAACAGAACATGGGCACAATGTTTTTGAGTGTGCCTGGGTGAGGGAATAACTTACATGTATGTCTATTTGCCTTTAGGGTACTTAACACCATCCAACCAACCAACGCCGTACACTCTTACGGAAATACACCCCATACGTTTCCACTTCCTTAAGCACTGTAACAGCAGCAGCAGCAGCAGCAATAATAACAACAGTAGGAACAGCAGTAATAGCTACCCATTACCCTACTAACACACTTGAAGGCTGTGTCGAACAATGGTGCCTAAGTGAATACAGACCCACTAACACTTACTCTCACACAAGCGCTCACGTACTTACACATGACGACAAGAAGACTATGGTCTCACTCTCTAGCTCACAATGTGAGAAAATGTTTCGACAACAAAAGAGAGCTGCTGAGCTGCTTGTGTATCAGACAAGGGCAGCACAGCCTTACGTATTGTAATGGGTAAAATCTAATAAATGGCAGGCTGGGTGTCTTGAAGAACCTCGTATTCGTATGCATGTTTATACGACTATGTATGTGTGTGTGTGACATGGTTTGTTTATTTGCAAGTAAATGGGCAAAGTTTTTTTACCAGACCTACACAGGATCCTATCTCCTGTTTGACAAAATGTATACTTTTGTCCTTCGGCAAAGCCCATGTGGTGAGAAAGTTTTTTTTTACTTGAAATCTCTCGTGGGGCTAATAAATCGTACAGCATAAATTTGTTGTAGGTCAAAATGATCAGATATGATGCATCACATTATGATATGTGTTCTACGATACAAATTCCAAATGCTGGCCATACTTGCCAGGGAATACTAAAACAACATCTTTGCGAGACTATATCGAAAAGGCAGCAACGATGACCCTCTAGCTCTCACTCTCTATGGTAATAATGTACAAAATAAAATTGGCAGTGTAGTGGGAAGAGAGGTCACGTATCGGATAACTCATTATATTAAGTTCTTCGTCAATTTTCTATGGGAATTGTTTTTGACACTCGAACTTAAATGAATTCAACAATTAGGAAAAATGCTGTGAAGAAAAGGCAAGTGGTGCAAATTTTATATTTTATACCCACCATAGAAGGATGGGGGGTGTATCCATTTTGTCATATCGTTTGCAACCCAGCGAAATATCCATTTGCGACCCTATAAAATGGGAGGCCACCGTAGCGCAGAGGTTAGCATGCCCGCCTATGACTCTGAACGCCTGGATTCGAATCCTGGCGAGACCATTAGAAAAAAAATTTTTCAGCGGTGGTTTTTCCCCTCCCAATGCTGACAACATTTGTAAGGTACTCTGCCATGTAAAACTTCTCTCGAAAGAGGTGTCACACTGCGGCACGCCGTTCGGACTCGGCTATAAAAAGGAGGCCCCTTATCATTGAGCTCTAAACTTGAATCGGACTGCACTCATTGATATGTGAGAAGTTTGCCCCTGTTCCTTAGTGGAATGTTCGTGGGGCAACATTTGCATTTGACCCTATAAAGTATATAAAAGAAAGTTCATCGCGCGGTTCTTCTTCTTCAGCGGCGAAGCTCATTTTTGGCTCAATGGGTACGTAAATAAGCCGAATTGTCGATTTTGAAGTGAAGATCAGCCAGTAGCATTGCAAGCGCAACCAATGCCTACAGAAAAACTCACAGTTTGGTGCGGTTTATGGGCTGGTGCCATCATTGGACTGTACTTCTTCAAAGATGATGCGAATCGTAACGTAACTATGAATGGTGAGCGCGGATAGCAATCAACCACTCCCCTAAATCGAAAATGTATCTGACGTCACGCCCCAAATTTTTTTTCGAATTAGTGGAGTTCAAAGGGTTCTTGAAAATCTAGACGTAAATAAATCCCCGGGCCATGATGGAATATCAACACTTGTCTTACGCAAGTGTTCCCAGATGCTCGCTCGTCCATTACGTAACCTTTTTAATCTTGCCTATTGTGCGGGAGTCTTCCCGGCGCGTTGGAAGGTTGCGAACGTTCAGCCAATACCCAAGAAGGTGAGGCAATTAACCCTGCAAATTATCGCCCAATTGCGATATGCTCCGCTCCCTCCCAGGTCATGGAGAGCATGGTTAATCCACATTTTGTGAGGTATTTAGAGTCTAATGGCCTTCTTAGCGACCAACAATATGGGTTCCTCAGAAATCGCTCTACGGAAGATCTATAGTATTTTTGTCCGAACGATGGAGTCGCTCAATCCACCAGTTTGGTGAGAGTAAGGTTGTGGCTCTGGATATCTCCAAGGTTGTCGCATTTGGTATCGGTAATGGCTTCGTTCGATTTATTTCGAGCTTTCTCAGAGATCGCACTATTCGAGTCGTTATAGATGGGTTCTCATCCAATGAGCACAAATTGACCGCAGGTGTTCCCCAGGGCACTGTTCTTTCTCATTCTCTTTTTCTTATTTTCATCAACCATCTGTTGGGTCAGACATCGAATCCGATCTACTCATTTGCGGATAACAATTATCTCTGTCATTCGACCATAGGCCGAGTCTTCAAAAGATTGAGGACACGAGGCGGGTTATGGACGATACACTCTGCCAGGATTTGCTGGCCATTTCTGAGTGGGGTCGAATGAATCCAGTAGATTTTAATGCACGGAAGACTCAGTGCTGCTTGTTGTCACACAAACGATTCGCTGACCCATTATAATCATCTTTGTCTATCAACGGTGTAGATGATGAGCAATCAGAAGCTCTTGATGTTCTGGGCATGAAAATACAAAAAAATTTAGACCGATCCAAGATCTAGATTTTGTTCTGTTAGTCAACACGCAGGGGATGTCCTCTATGAATGAATTTCAAGCTCCAGCCCATACATGTGAGTTGTACTCCATTTTCGGTCTTATGAAAGTGGTTTAGATGTTAAGAAGATCAGACGAAGTGAAGTAACTCCTACACCGTTTAAGGAAGCCTAAACACTTGAATGCTTCTTTCGACACTTCGAATACATGTTTAGCCTAACGGACATCACTTTGTATTTTCATGCCCAGAACATCAAGAGCTTCTGATTGCTCTACACCGTTGATAGACATCGATCCGATTTAAGGGCTTAGACCAGTTAAAACCACATTTATTATTCGATTTCGCGAAAATATGGGAAAGCGTAAGGCCTCCAAACGTCCTTGTTCAATACGGCCCAGATCGGTCCAGATTTAAATATAGCTACCATATATACCGGTCTCCCGGTTCGCGAAGATGAACTTATTAACCGATTATTCTAAAATTGGGCACTATGACTTGCGTTAGCCAATTAAAGTAAAAGTTGCGTCAGGCCACTCAAAATCCGTACCGAGTATGCTAAAGATCGGTCTATATATAACTGCCACAGAGACTGATTTCTTAATCTAAGGTTCTCTGCCCATAAGAAGTGCGCTGGCTTCTTGACATAACTGTACAATACGACCCGGATCGGTTCAGATTTGAATATAGCTGTAATATAGACCCATATCCCGATTTAAGGTTTTAAGCTTATAAAAGATGCACTTATTTACAGATTTCGCTGAAATTAGGCACAATAAGTTGCCCTTCGACATTCGTAGCGACCTTGATTAAGATCGGTCTTTTTTTCGATGTATCTGCCATATAAACCGATACCTCAATTTGAGGTCCTAGGCCCATAACAGGCACATTTGTTACCCGATTTCGCTGAAACTTGGTACAGCGAGTTGTGTTATGCTCCCTTTTATCCTGGTCCAATACTGCCCAGTTCGGTCCGGATTTGGATGTTATTTCCATATATACCGATCTCCCGATTTAAGGTTTTAGCCGCATAAAAGGTGAATTTATTAACTGATTTTGCCGAAATTGAGAACAATGAGTTCTGTTAAGCCCTTAGACATTCGTATCGGGTATGGTTAATATCGGGCGATTTTTGAATATAGCTGTCATATCTTCTTACATATAAAAATCAATTTGTGTGTGTTTGTAGGTTTGTTTTTTGTTTGTTTGTGTGTTCCTTATAGACTCAGAAACGGCTGAACCGGTTTTCTTGAAATTTTCACAAATGGTGCATGGTGAAAATATGGTACTATATTTTTTGATATCTGAAAGGGGGGGTGGCGGACCCTCCCCCTTACCCTAATCAGAAATGCCAGATCTCGGAGATGTGTTATGTGGTTTAAGCGAAATTTTGTGGACTCCCCTATAGTACCCTAAAAATAAAAATTTGGTGTCCAAATTTCGGATGGGGTACCTAGGGGGGCCGCCCCACCCTAAAACCTACCAAACATATATTTAGACCAATCACGACAATATGGGACTCAAATGAAAGGTATTTAAGATTAGAAAACGTATCTGATATCCAATTATCGGACCAAGTGTTTGGGGGACCACCCCAACCCCCAAAACACCCTCAAATCGGACATATTTACCGACCATGGCAATATGGGACTCAAATGAAAGGTATTTGCGAGTAGAATACGAATCTGATATCCAAATGTGGGACCACGTTTCTGGGGGTCCACCCCTTCCCCAAATCACCCCCCCAAACAGGACCTATTTACTGACCATGGGAATATGGGTCTTAAATAAAAGGTATTTGAGTGTAGAATTAGAATCTGATATCCAAATATGGGACCAAGTGTTTGAGGGCCCGCCCATTACCGAGAACATCCTCCAAAGGGGACAAATTTACGACATAGCCATATGGGACTCAAATGAAAGGTCTTTTGAAGTAAAGCACGATTCTAATATCAATATTTGAGAAAAGTGTCTATGGGGCCACACCACCCCAATATGAGGCTCAAATAAGAGGTGTTTTAGAGTTGAACGCGAATCTGATATATCTTTTAAAAGCCAACTCACTGAGTGGCCGCCCCATCTCCCACAACACCCCAAAACCTGTCATGTTGTCCGACTATGGAAAAATGGAGTAGACCATTAATTTGACATCAACATTCGGGACTAACTGTATAGGGGACGTCCCACCACCATATCAACCCCCAAGTAGGGTGTATTTGCTCACCAAGACAATTTGGATCTTCAAAAAAGTGGAGCTAGATATTCATAGTTATTAGGACCCTTACCCCAAAAAGGGACATATTTGCTGGCTTTCAATAAGGGGTTTAAGTGAATATTATTTGAGATTAGAAAACGAATTTCATATCCAATTTTGAGGCCAATGGCCATATGTTGTTCAAATATATGAGAATAGAGCAGTTTGCTAATATATTTAGGGCTTTGTGATTGGGGCACCACCCTATTCACCAAAATACCCCTAAATCGGGCATATTTACCGACCATGTCAATGTGGAGCTTAAATGAAAGGTATTGGGGGTCCCATTTTCGGGACCAATTTTCCTTTCCCAAAATACCCCACAAAGAGCAATTTTTTACTGACCATCGTAATATGGGTCTGAAATAAAGGTGTTTGGGAGTACAATACGAATTTGATATCCAAATGTAGGACCATGTATTTAAAGCATCCCCAAAACACCCCCCAAAGGGTAAAAATTTTTCGACCACGCCAAAATGTGGCTCAAATGAAAGGTATTTGAGATTAGAAAACGAATTTGATAACCAATTTTGGGACCAGGTGTTTGGGGGACGCCTCATCCTGTAAACTCACCTCAAAACCTATGGCAATATGTGGTTTAAATAAATGGTATTTGAGAGAAGAGCACGATGCTGATAATTTTTCAGGGCCAAGTGTCTGTCAGACCACCTCACCCCCGAAAACACCCCTAAATCAGCTATCATGAGAATATCGGGCTGAAATAAAGTATTTTAAGAATGGAGTACACCTTACATCCAAACTTAAATTCGTAGACCAATAAAGTTCATGTGGGACTCAGATAAAGGCACTTTTATTGTTAAACTATTTGCCGAGCGATATACTATTGTCGTACCATGATATTTCACTAAAAGCTCTTTAATTGTTCAAAATAAATATTCCAAGGAAAATTTTGTTCCATATAAAATAAAAGAAGGCGCAGCGGAGCGGACCCGGTCTAGCTAGTATACATATATATGGGAGCGATGCATATATATATGGGAGCTATATCTAAATCTGAACTGATTTTATGAAATCTTGCAGATAGGTTGAGATCGGTAGCAAAACAACTCGTGCCAAATTTTGTGTAGATCGGTTGAAAATTGTAGTTACTACGGCCATTTAAGTGCAAATCGGGCTAGACATATATATGGGAGCTATATCTAAATCTGAACCGATTCTTACTAAAATCAAGAGTCTTTGTCCAAAGGCCAAAAAAGTGGCATGCGTCAAATTTTATGGCGATTGGACAGCAAACACGACCTGTACCTTGGATACAAGAATACATGGACTCACAGATGGACGGACGGACGGACGGACAGACGGACGGATGGACAGACGGACGGACATTGCTATATCGACTTAAAATGACATGACGATCAAGAATATATATACTTTCGAGGTGTTACAAACAGAATGACGAAATTAGTATGCCCCCATCCTAACACTTTGACTAAAAGAGTTTTTGTTCAACTACAGTTTCTTTCATTCTTTTTCTCATCCTTCATTCAAAGATATGTTCATATATAAAGGCTATTATGCACAAATTTGTAGAAGTGACCATGATGTAATCGTCATATATGTTGCAAATTACAATGTTAACTATTTAACCTGTACAGCAATCATTCATATATTTCAGTGACTGATTCCTTTATGTGATGTGATGAGAGATCCTTTATTGTATTCACACTACATACATACATGCTGGCAAATAAATTGTAATTTGTATAAATACAAATTTCCCATTTAATGACAATTTTCATGGCATGTAAAGTATGCGAAATATCATGTGTTTATGGTATTACACACGGCCTCCCTCACACAGCCTCACACAGCCCCACCACAGCCTCATTGCGTAGCACAAAAGTGAGAAATATTTCAGGATAACACAATGACAAGAATGCTGCTGCGTAGAA
Source organism: Stomoxys calcitrans (assembly GCF_963082655.1). NCBI lineage: Eukaryota > Metazoa > Arthropoda > Insecta > Diptera > Muscidae > Stomoxys > Stomoxys calcitrans. The sequence continues at coordinate 39,765,419 of NC_081555.1, forward strand.
TGCCCATTCTGACTTCCGTTGTATGATGTGATGGATGACAAGTCATATTTTATGACTGAGGACAAAAAGCATGCCCACTCAATGAGTATTCCATATCATTCCATCATTCACAACAAATAATGGCAGCGATGTTGTAAAGTGGTTTGAATCCTCCCCCCAAAAAAAGGGTGTTCAGCTTATTGGGCTGAGAAAATTCTCATGCGATATTGTCAAAATGCCTTTATTCCCTGTTAAAAATGAAAATTTAAACTCCTTAAAACTTAATAAGGTTTGAATTTGAACCATGACAAATTTTAAGACACAAAAGTTTTAGCACACCTTTAACCGGAATAATAATTTTTAATAACTCTCACTTAACTCAACTTCAGTGTGTGAGCTTATCGTTCGACCCTCACACCACCACAACTAAATGTTGCCAAATTCAAAAGTTTTCCTTTGCCAGCGGGATATGATTGAGACTCTGGGATGACAGTGTTTTCATCGCTCTATATCTTTCCGCCTGCCGGCATGTGTATGTGTGGGTGTTTAGCATTAATGATTTATATGGGAAATGCCAGCGAACACTTATTTATAAAATGCTGCTGCAAAATGTAATAATTTTTTATCACCTTTTTGTGAATACTGCCACACAAAGGCAAAAAAAAATGTGTTTTTGCCTTCATCTTTTTTTTCTCACTTATGCAAGGAAACGGAAGTTCACAGCAAAAACTTATAAATCACAGAGGTTTAACCACTTTTTATGATGGATGACCCATCCACACATACATATTTTGTTGTGTGGCATAAATTTATCCCTCCATGTACAATGGAGTTAATTCTTTTTCTGTCCTTCATCCAAAATAACAAAATATTTTTGAATAAGCACCTATGCTTAACAACAACAACAACAACACCAACACCTTTAAAAAAATGTTTTTACATTTGTCCTATTATCCCACAGTCGCTGTGGGAATATTATTATTATTTATCGGGTGGTGACAGATGAAATATAGCCCGGTATAAAGTATGAGCTTTGTTATGTAGTCGAAGATATTTTTGAGTACTTGATACCAAAGGCATTAATAAATCACACAAAATAAGGTGGTTAATAAATTCAGATAGACCGAATATTTCAAACCTATGACAGGTGAGTTAGTTCAAACAGAAACTGAAGAAAATGGAAGTTTTATGAGGGGCCTAACTTAACTCTTTGTCCCAAATTTCGGCAATATCGGACAATAAATGCGACTTTTATGGGCCCAAAGCCTTAAATCGAGAGATAGGACTATATGGCAGCTAAGTCCAAATCTGGACCGATCTAAACCAAGTTGCCGAAGGATGTCGAAGGGCCTAGCACAACTCACTGTCCCAAATTTCAGAAAAATCGCATAATAAATGCGCCTTTTATGGCCCCCAAACCTAAAACCGAGAGATCGGTCTATATGGCAGCTATATCCAAATCTGCACTGATCTGGGCCAAGTTGGCGAAGGATGGCGAAAGGCCTAACACAACTCTCGGTCCCAAATTTCAGCAAAATCGGATAATAAATGTGGCTTTAATGGGCCTAAGACCATAAGTCGGAGGATCGGTCTATATGACAGCTGTATCCAAATCTGGACCGATCTTGATCAAATTAAAAAAAAGATGTCGAAGGGGCTAACACAACTCACTATCCCAAATTTCAGCAAAATCGGATAGTAAATATGGCTTTTATGGGTCTAAGACCCCCAATTTGGAGGGTCGGTCTATATGGCAGCTATATCCACGTCTGGGCCGATCTGAGCCAAATTTACGAAGGTGGTCGAGGAGCCTAACTTAACTCTCTGTCCCAAATTTCGGCAACATCGGACAATAAATGCGCCTTTTATGGCCCAAAGCCTTAAATCGAGAGATAGGTCTATATGGCTGCTATATCCAAATCTGGACCGATCAGGGACAAATTGAAGAAAGATATCGAAGGGCCTAACGCAACTCACTGACCCAAATTTCAGAAAAATTGGATAATAAATGCGCCTTTTATGGCCCCCAAACCTAAAACCGAGAGATCGGTCTATATGGCAGCTATATTCAAATCTGGACTGATCTGAGTCAAATTGACGAAGGATATCGAAGGGCCTAACACAACTCATTGTCCCAAATTTCAGCAAAATCGGATAATAAATATGGTTTTTATGGGCCTAAGACCCTAAATCGGCGGATCGGTCTATATGGCAACAATATCCAAATCTGGAACGATCAGGGACAAATTAAAGAAAGATATCGAAGGGTCTAACACAACTCACTGTCCCAAATTTCAGCGTTATCCGACAATAAATGCGCCTTTTATGACCCCAAAGCTTTAAACCGAGAGATCGGTCTATATGACAGCTATATCCAAATCTGGACCGATCAAATTAACTAAGGATGTCAAAGGGCCCAACACAACTTACTATCCCAAATTTCAGCAAAATCGGATAATAAATGTGGCTTTTATGGGCCTAAGATCCTAAATCGGAGGATCGGTCTATATGGCAGCTATATCCAAATCTGAACGGATCTGAGCCAAATTGACGAAGGATGTAGAAGGGCCTTACACAACTCACTGTCCTAAATTTCAGCAAAATCGGATAATAAATGTGGCTTGATTCGATATAGCCATGTCCGTCCGTCTATCGAAATCACTATATCGGTCAAACGCATAAAGCTAGCCGCTTGAAATTTTGCACAAATGCTTAGAATTGATGTAGGTCGTTGGAGATTGCAAATGGGTCATATCGGTTTAAATTTAGATATAGCTCCCCTATAAACTGATCTCCTGATTTGACTTCTTGAGCCCCTGGAAAGCACAAATTTCATCCGATTTGGCTGAAAACTTGTACATAGTGTTATGTTATGACTTCCAACAACTGTGCTAAGTACGGTTCAAATCGGTCTATAATCTGATATAGCTCCCCTACAAACTGATCTACCGAATTGACTTCTTCAGCCCCTGGAATCTGCAATTTTTATAAAAATTGAGATATTGAGTTGAAATTGAAATTGATATTGAAAAGACTCGTATTTCTTTTATACACAGGTAAAGTTCTTGAACGGGCCCCACCGGACTATATTTGGATATACCTGCCTTATAGACCTAAATGCCGATTTGGGGCCTTAAGCCTATAAAAGACGCATTTTTTACCTGATTTTGCTGAAACTCAGAACAGTGAGTTTTATTGGACCCGTCGATAACGGAACCAAAAATGGTCCAAATTTGAACATATTTGGATACAGCTGCCATATAGACCGATCTGCCGGTTTTGGGTCTCTGGCCTATAACAGCCGCATTTATTACACGACTTCGCTGAAATTTGGAACAGCGAGTTGTTTTAAGACACTCAAAATCTGTTCCGTATATGGTCTAGATCGGGCTATATTTAGATATAGCTGCCATAGAGATCAATCTTCAGCTTTAGGGCCTAAAGACAATCAAAGGCGCATATACTCTCCGATTTTGATAAAATTTGAATCAGTGAGCTGCTTTAATCCTACCGACAACCAACCCAAATATGGTCCAGATCGGACCTATATTGTGACTACTATAGCCTTAAAGGACCATATTGCATATAAAAGATACATATGGGAGCTTTATCTAAATGTGGACCGACTTTGATGAAATTTAGCACTCGTACTCTCAATGTAGACCCAAGGGCCTTTGATCCATCCATGTTGCACGAGCTTCTAGATGGCAATACTCGAATTTCGTCATTCCCAAACTGTGCCGCTAGCAGCAGTGCCTTGTATTCAACATCAGGTATCCGATCCGAAACCTCTTTAATTCCATCCAGGTTTCCTATCGTCGCCGCGATAATACCGCCATGTAATGAGCTGCTCATATTTTCTATCCCATGGCTGCCTCATCTCATCACCTCATCTGTCTACTTATGGCAAGACAACATGTTTTCTGAACCTGTTGTATTATCCTTAAGTTGCACTTTTTCTCCATAGCAGTCCACCAACCTACTGAGGCGTAAGTAAGTATTGGTCTAATCACGCTCCTGGACTATCGTCTGCCTCATTCCGAGCTTACGGTTCGTTTACAAAGTGCCCAACATCTGTGAGCCTTCTCTGTACGCTACTGAATGTGACACTTCCAATTCAGTTTCCTGTCCAAGATCAATACCAAGTATGTGAACTTGTCGGATATCGAAATCGTTCTATGAAAGAAAACGTGGCCCACCTTTGTCTTCTTCGTAAACATACAGAGCGAAGTCTTCTCTGGGTTTGGGGTTTGTACACAAGCCCCAAGGTCTAGCCCAGTCGTATGCAATCTTCAAGACCCTTTTAGCCCTTCAGCATAGCTGATTCCTACTCCTACCCCTTACAAGTACTATAATATCGTCTGAGTAAAACATGGGTTCAAAACCTAGTAAAGACAGGATCCGTCAGCCACATTTTCATGTGGAGGTGGCGATCTTCGTCAAGCTCCTGATAGTAAGTAAGCTCGTTCCTGTCCAAAAGACCGATCTCCGCTGGATCAGGTTGGCCATTGGCTATTTAAAGGCGCAAATAACTCTCCTTGTCATATCGAGCATCATAGGCACTCAGTATTTATGCAAGAGCCGGTGCCGCCCGGTCTCTCATTGAGACTTTCCGCTCGATACCGCTGATTGTCCGCGACTGCCATTGCAGCTTCTCCATATGGAGCATTACACTATCCGCAACTTGTGGACGAGCCCGGTAGCTCGCAGCTAAGCTTCTCGAAACAGCGATGAACAACACACAGTTTGAATCTCAAAGTTCCAGCCTGTGTGGTGTTTATGGTGGTCACCCATAGGAGTGGGGATAAAATGCTCCACTGTGGCATGTCAAATTCCTTCGATGTCAACGCATCGAAGGAATTTTCTCGTACAGAGCGGTCTCCACCAACCTTGCAACGGGTATGCTGCTTGTATCTGACCAATTCGCAGGATGTGCAATTTTTATACCCACCACCGACGGATGGGGGTATATTCATTTTCTCATTCCGTTTGCAACACATCGAAATATCTATTTCCGACCCTATATTCTTGATCAGCGTTAAAATCTAAGACGATCTAGACATGTCCGTCCGTCTGTCCGTCTGTCTGTTGAACTCACGCTACAGTCTTCAAAAATAGAGATATTGAGCTGAAACTTTGCATAGAATCTTTTTTTGTTCATAAGCAGGTTAAGTTGGAAGATGGACTATATCGGACTATATCTTGATATAGCCCCCATATAGTCCGATCCGCCGATTTAGGGTCTTAGGCCCATAACTGCCACAGTTATTATCCGATTTTGCTGAAATTTGGGACAGTGAGTTGTCTTAGGCCCTTGGACATCCTCCGTTAATTTGGCTCAGATAGGTCCAGATTTGGGTATAGCTGCCATATAGACCGATCCTCCGATTTAGGGTCTCAGGCCCATAAGAGCCACATTTATTATCCAATTTTGCTGAAATTTGGGACAGTGAGTTGTCTTAGGCCCTCCGACGTCCTTTGTTAATTTGGTCTAGATCGGTCTAGATCGGTCTAGATTTAGACCGATAGACCGATCCTCCAATTTAGGGTCTTAGGCCCACAAAAGCCACATTTATTATCCGATTTTGCTGAAATTTGGGACAGTGAGTTGTCTTAGGCCCTCCGACGTCCTCTGTTAATTTGGTCCAGATCGGTTCAGATTTGGATATAGCTGCCATTTAGACCGATCCTCCGATTTAGGGTTTTAGGCCCATAAAAGCCACATTTGTAACCCGATTTAGCTGAAATTTGGGGCAGTGAGTTGTGTTAGGCTCTTGGACATCCTCCGTCAATTTGGCTCAGATCGCTCCAGATTTGGATATAGCTGCCATATAGACCGATCCTCCGATTTAGGGTCTCAGGCCCATAAGAGCCACATTAATTATCCGTTTTTCCTGAAATTTGGGACAAAGAGTTGCCATAGATCCTCCGACGTCCTCCGTCAATTTAGCTCAGATCGGTCCAGATTTGGATATAGCTGCCATATAGACCGATCCTCCAATTTAGGGTCTTAAGCCCATAAAAGCCATATTTGTTACCCGATTTAGCTGAAATTTGGGGCAGTGAGTTGTGTTAGGCCCTTCGATATCCTTCGTCAATTTCGTTTAGATCGGTCCAGATTTGGATATAGCTGCCATATAGACCGATCCTCCGATTAAGGGTCTTAGGCCCATAAAAGGCGCATTTATTGTCCGATGTCGCCGAAATTCGGGCCTTGTGAGTTAAGTTAAGCCCCTTGACATACTTCTGCATTATCGTACAGATCGGTCCAGATTTGGATATAGCTGTTATATGACCGATCTCTCGGTTTTAGGTTTTGGGGCCATAAAAAGCGCATTTATTGTCCGATTTCGCTGAAATTTGTTACAGTGCGTTGTGTTAGACTCTTCGAAATTTTTCTGCAACTTTACCCAAATCGGTGCAGATTTGGATATAGCTGCCATGTAGACCGATCTCTCGATTTAAAGTCTTGGCCCCAAAAAAAGGCGCATTTATAATCCAAATTCCACTGAAATTTGACACAGTGACTTATGTTAGGCTTTTCGACGTCTGTGTCGGGTCCAAATTGGAGCATATTTCGATATAACTGCTATGGGACATAAGGTATGCAATTTTCACCGGATTTTGATGGAAGGTGGTTTACATATATAACCGAGGTGGTGGGTATCCAAAGTTCGGCCCTGCCTTTTTACTTTTTTATCATGGTTTCCACAACGATTTTTATTGGAACGAACGAAAGGCTTATAGGTCTATAGGCTTTGGTATCTCGTATCTTATGCTTATTCCTATGTCGTCTACTAACGTCACTGGTGAAAATGCTAACCTCTGCTCTTCGGTGGCCTCCCACAAACAGCATTATTAGAATTTTTAACATCACTGTTTACTCTAACTCTTCTTTTTTCCCCCAATTCAAGTTGAAGTATTTCTGCATTGTGTCTAATGCTCACACATGTACGGGCAGGGAAGGAAACTTTTCAACTTCAACTGCATACATTTCAAAGTGAAAATTTCGGCAGTATTCACAAAAGCAAAGCAAAGAATAAACAGAGAAAAATGCCTGAAATAGAAGTTTTTCAAACTAAGTCTGAAGTGGCAGTTAAAGCAAATATATGCACAAAATTGCAATTCCGCTTGGATGCCTTTGTTACAATGAATTCGGAAGGTAAGCAGTTGAAAAAATCAAGCCTGGTTAGTTTTGAAATCTACTCCAGATACTTCTCAGTTCAATTGTTATTGAATGTAAGGTGTGTTCAGTTTACAACTGTGGCATGGCTGGTGAAATTTTGTTAAATGGGGGGAAAAAGGTTGGCTGATGGGTGGACAGACTAATGGCTATAACGAATCAGGAAGTCATTCTGTGTAAGTCAGTGTACTTAACAAATAGTCGTATGGGTTGTTGTTGTTGTTGTAGCAGTTTATTGTGTTCTATATTTCGTCTGCTGGATTCTGTTGAGTGTCAAGACCCAGGAACTCTGCGACTAAGATGGGGTGCGTCCACAGGAATCTGGTTCTGAGTCGAGTGGGTCAGGCCGGGCAGTTAAATAGGTAACGTGTATCGTCTGGTCCCTGATTACAATCGGGACATACATTTTGCACGTCGGCATCAGTCCTAGCTCTATGGGAATTGAGGCGGCTGAATCTCTCGGAACGTAATTCAGCCTGAACTACTCTGGTTTGCCGGGGAAGGTAAATTTCTTCAGGTGCAATGGGAGGCGGTCATTCTCCAAGGACTACATTCACCCGGTAGCCATTTACCGCATCTGCTACCGTGTCTGCATGAATGTTGTCATGTCCTGCTTGATATGCCGTTTGATCTAGAGGTTCTCTCTTGTAACGCTGAACCTCACACTCTAGATCATGTAGATCTACCATAAGGCTTCTGGGCGGTGGATATCAAAAGTGACTGAGGTCCTGTCATCCTGTCTACCGGGGTTCGAGAGTGACTTAACAGTAGACCACAGCTTGCCTACACCGGTGCCTAAGTTACATTGCTCCAAGTGTTCCAGCCACAAATTCCGCTTATGTTCGTTGACTACCCTGTTTATTTCCAGATTCAGCTCGCTGATTCTGGGGTTAGAGGGGTCCATACAACGAAACCCATCACGGAAATTGGGTCGCACTTGGGGTATTCGATTGGCTGGTATAAAGCGAGCGGCTGTTGCGTTATTGATGTCGAGGGGGGTGGCAGTTCACTGAAGCGGCGATTGGTATACTCTCTGAAGCCAGCCCAGTCGGCCTTCTTCTGATTGATAAACGTTTGGCGCTCAGAGCTTATGAAGTCGGGTGGTCGGTCGATGGTGAGAATTATGGGGAGGTGGGCTGACCCCAAAGAGATGACGGTTTGCCCGGATACGTCAGGAGATCAGGGGATGCAATGGAAATGGCGAGCTGGTGCACCGCCTCGTAATCCTAGTGGGGGCATCCTCATTCACCGTGCAAAACGTGGAGTTTTCAATTTGCTTTGCCAAAGCTATGCCATGTTGGTCGTTACTTAGGGGAGAATGCCATGAAGAGTGATGCGCATTAAAGTCCACTAGAACCAGACGATTATGGCCAGATGGTTACCCACTTATGTAGGGGTTGTAAGCTTGGCCATTAATCGGCACACAGCTACAAACCGGCGGTATGTACACGTTGTATATCTCTATCTCGGCAGTAACGGACCTGACTGCTATCCCCATGCACTTCATCTAGGGGTCACTAGCGCCATGCGCAGGCGAGATGGGTCTATACTGCACGGAATGGTGTATCACGAAGTTCAATCCCCCGCCTCCATTCCTTGACCGATCCTTACGTAGCACATTGTATCAGCTTTGTCTCCTGGATCGCTGCGACCAATATATCTTTCCGACTTATGAAATCCACAATCTCATCGATCTTGCCACGGAGTCCGTTGCAGTTTAGTTCCCGACGGAACCCGATAAGGGTCAATCCGGAACGTACAACCGGCTGCCATGGCATCTTATGGGTGTTACAAGTAAGCTCACAAAGTTATCATACCCCATGGCTCAGTATTGATGTAGGGTATATAAAGAATTTAAACCTTCTTGTATTAATAACAACAAGTAAAAGCGTGCTAAGTTCGGCCGGGCCGAATCTTATATACCCTCCACCATGGATCGCATTTGTCGAGTTCTTTTCACGGCATCTCTTCTTAGGCAAAAAAGGATATAAGAAAAGAGTTGCTCTGCTATTAAAACGATATCAAGATATGGTCCGGTTCGGACCACAATTAAATTATATGTTGGAGACCTGTGTAAAATGTCAGCCAATTCGAATAAGAATTGCGCCCTTTGTGGGCTCAAGAAGTAAAATAGAGAGATCGATTTATATGGGAGCTGTATCGAGCTATACACCGATTCAGACCATAATAAACACGAATGTTAATGGTCATGAGAGAATCCGTCGTACAAAATTTCAGGCAAATCGGATAATAATTGCGACCTCTGGAGGCTCAAGAAGGTAAGATCCCAGATCGGTTTATATGACAGCTATATAAGGTTATGAACCGATTTTAACCTTATTTGACACAGTTGTTGAAAGTAAAAATAAAATACGTCATGCAAAATTTCAGCCAAATCGGATAGGAATTGCGCCCTCTAAAAGCTCAATAAGTCAAATCCCCAGATCTGTTTATATGACAACTATATCAGGTTATGGACCGATTTCAACCATACTTGGCACAGTTGTTGGGTATCATAACGAAAAACTTCGTGCAAAATTTCAGCCAAATCGGATAAGAATTGCGCCCTCTAGAGGCTCAAGAAGTCAAGACCCAAGATCGGTTTATATGGCAGCTATATCAGGTTATGGGCCGATTTGAACCATACTTGGCACAGTTGTTGGATATAATAACAAAACACGTCGTGCAAAATTTCATTTCAATCGAATAAGAATTGCGCACTCTAGAGGCTCAAGAAGTCAAGACCCAAGATCGGTTTATATGGCAGCTATATCAGGTTATGAACTGATTTGACCCATACTTGGTACAGTTGTTGGATATCATAACAAAACACGTCGCGCAAAATTTCATTTAAATCGGATAAGAATTGCGCCCTCTAGAGGCTCAAGAAGTCAAGGCCCAAGATCGGTTTGTATGGCAGCTATATCAGGTTATGGACCGATTTGAACCATACTTGGCACAGTTGTTGGATATCATAACAAAACACGTCGTGCAAAATTTCATTTCAATCGGATATGAATTGAGCCCTCTAGAGGCTCCAGAAGTCAAGACCCAAGATCGGTTTATATGGCAGCTATATCAGGTTATGAACTGATTTGACCCATACTTGATACAGTTGTTGGATATAATAACAAAACACATCGTGCAAAATTTCATTCTGATCGGATAAGAATTGCGCACTCTAGAGGCTCAAGAAGTCAAGACCCAAGATCGGTTTATATGGCAGCTATATCAGGTTATGGACCGATTTAAACCATACCCGGCACAGTTGTTGGCCATCATAACAAAACACATCGTGCAAAATTTCATTCCAATCGGATAAGAATTGCGCCCTCTAGAGGCTCAAGAAGTCAAGACCCAAGATCGGTTTATATGGCAGCTATATCAAAACATGGACCGATATGGCCCATTTACAATACCAACCAACCTACACTAATAAGAAGTATTTGTGCAAAATTTCAAGCGGCTAGCTTTACTCCTTCGGAAGTTAGCGTGCTTTCGACAGACAGACGGACGGACGGACGGACGGACGGACGGACGGACGGACGGACAGACGGACGGACATGGCTAGATCGACATAAAATATCACGACGATCAAGAATATATATACTTTATGGGGTCTCAGACGAATATTTCGAGTAGTTACAAACAGAATGACGAAATTAGTATACCCCCCATCTTATGGTGGAGGGTATAAAAATAAAAATGCAAGTTTGGCCGTGTTGAACCATATACCCATGAAACCCACAATCTTGGATACGTATATCTTATATATAAAATTCAATATGTGTTTGTTTGCTTGTATGTTTGTTTGTTCCGTATAGACTCAAAAACGGCTGAAACGATTTCCTTGAAATTTTCACAGATAATGTAGGATGATCCGGAAGGAAACATAGACAATATACATTTTTGATATCGGAAGGGGGGCGGACCCTCCCCCTTACGCCAAAAGTACTACCCAAAAATAAAAGTTGACCAATCGGTCCAATATGGGACTCAGATGAAAGATATTCAAGAGTAGAGTACGAATTTCATAATAAAAGATGGGTCCAAGTACCGGGGGGGCCGCCCCAGCCCCAAAACCCCTAAGAATGGGTTTATTTGACGATCATGACAATATGGTACTCAAATGAAAGGTATTCGGGAGTAGATTACGAATATGGTCAGGAAGTAGGAATAGGCTTTATAATTTATTGATAACGGAAGTGGGCGGACCCTCCACCGTTACCCCAAAAACACCAACCAAAATCAAAAGTCGACCAATAAGGACAATATGGGTAACAAATGAAAAGTATGCGGGAGTAGATTAAGAATCTGGCATACATATTCATGTTGAAGTAAAGGGGGTCACCCAGGTATCAAATGAAAGGTATTGGAGAGTAGATTTCGCATATGGTATTAAAATTTGAGTCTAAGTACCCATCGGGCCGCCCCAACCCCAAAAACTCCCCCAAATAGACTTATTGGACGTTCATTTCAATATGGGGCTCAAATGAAAGGTATTCGGGAATAGATTTCGAATCTGGCACACAAAATCAGATCGAAGTATAGGGGGTCATGCTGCCCCTCAAAAACGCCATAAGACCCATGTTTGCCTATAAAGAGATACCGTGGAAAGAACTTGACAAATGCGATCCATTACATGTTTTGTTTTTTGCTTTCTTTCTTAAATTTATATCACTTTGCTGTTATGAAATAATTTTGAACGCAATAGCTTGGCTATAAAATAAGAACCACATGCATTACATGGTCCTACTGTTTACGAAATGCCATAAAAAATATAATCCAACTAGAAATGAATGCTATTTGCAAAACATTCAACAGCTGCTGTCACCACTTGGTTATTATTTATGTGGGTCGTAGCATAAACTAAACGGTTAACCAAACCCCTTCAGATATAAACAATCAATGCTGCAAATGCCAGGGCAATTTCTTTGCCATTTCAAGCTACATTCTCGGCACAGCATATGTGGGATTTTCATTCTCTTCTCTATGGTATAAAAACCTATTCCAGTCAGAGATGGGAGTGGTGGCTGTAGAATAAATTCACACAATAAATTTTTACAATATCCTGATGGCATCTCATATCAATGCAGCCCTATTCTCTCAACACAACCGATGAAAAATTCGTAGGCATTTCTACAACCTGATGAAAGAGAAAATTTAGTTAGCATTGTTAGGTAAGTAGAAGGGGGAAAGATAAATAAAGACAAAGTTGCCCTACTACATGGTGGCCCATAGCCTTGGACTCCTTGCTTTGAAGGCTCGTCTTAACTAGCTGATGTGAACATTAGCAAAATATTAGGTTTTTTAAGTGACTTAGCTGGTTCAAAATCCTCGACTAGGCATTCACTAATCCTTGATCTAAGTTAACTTCAAATGGAATTTCCATGCTATGAGTAACACAATTGTCATTCCGTTTCCAAATTCCAGCAAATTTACTGAATAAATTGAATTTACAATCTCTGTTCAGTTCGTTTTGCAACAAATCCTCATTCAATGTCATAAAAACGCATACATTTACACAATTCGTATAAATCAGTTGGCAGAACAAGAAACTATTTGTCATTGGGGGAAAATTGTGTTGCTGACTCCCTCCCTGAGTGAATTGGAAAGAAAAAACCGAACTCATATCGTTTTCGCTGTTCTTGACATATGAGCAAAGCCAAACGAAAAGATGAATGGGGCTCTTGAAACGTTCCTACAAACCGTCAACTTTTAAAAGCAATTGCAGCATTCGTTATCCATGCATTTGAATTTGCCACAGGCAAATCGAATTGTGCTCCATTTTCACAACTACCCCTTTCGGAAGTACTGTGGCATGAGGCGAGTGAGAGACATGAGATCGCACATCTACTGGCATTCCATGCAGCGGGGAACATTTGATTAGTTCTGCTTTTAAGGCTTCAAGCTTAATGTTGGCATTTCGCCACCTTACTCGCAGCTGCAAGCAACTGGCAAGTGCAATGTCGCCACAAGGTATTTTGCGCATCGCCATCAAACATTTTGACGTGCGATTGTTTTGCTGAACAGTTCATTTCAATGTTATGTTCGCATGGGAGCATTTACATTCACGTTGAAATGCTTCGGCATGGTTCAGCAATGCCAGTTATCAAATACTTTTTTGAAGAGTGAAGAGTGAGCAAAGCCAAATGTAGCTGGAAAACTGTTACATTTAAGTTCATTGTGCAAAGGATTGAGAAGAAATATTAACATGCGACATTGTTTCATAAAAATGAGTCAATATTTTACGAAATTATAGCTTAAACAAACCCAACCTGGACTGTATCATGTCTTAACCTGATCCTCCGTTGTGTAAAGGGTTAATATTAAAACTGATCAGAAGAATATTGGAAATAAATTACGTTTTATTCGGCCAGGCCGAATTTTGGATACCCACCACCTCGGCTATATATATAAACCACCTATGAACATAATCCGATGAAAAATGCATAATTTATGCCCCCATAGCAGCTTTATCGAAATAGGGTCCGATTTGCACCAAATTCGACACGGATATTGAGAGGTCTTATAAGAACGAGTCATTGTTCAGTTTTGTAGAATAAAATATTGGCAAATATACACCGATCTGAACCGTAAACGACACGGATGTCGAAAAGCCAAACATAAGTCACTATCCCAAATTTTAGCAAAATCGAACAATAAATGCACCTTTTATGGGGCCAAGCCTTTAAAACGAGAGATCGGTCTATATGGCAGCTATATCCAAATCTGAACCGATCTAGGCCAAATTGAAGGGGGATATCGAAGGGCCTTAAACAAATCACTGATCCAAATTGAGGCAAAATGGAAAAGTAAATGCGCCTTTTATAGGGCCAAGACTTTAAATCTAGAGATCGGTCTATATGGCAGCTATATCCAAATCTAGGCCAAATTCAAGAGAAATGTCGAAAGGCAAAACTCGCTGTCTCAAATTTCGGCGAAATTGGACAATAAATGCGCCTTTTGTGGAATCGGGAGATCGGCCTATATGGCAGCTATATCCAAATCTGAACCTATCTGGGCCAAATTGAAGAGGGATATGGAAGGGCCTCACATAACTCACTGACCCAAATTAAGGCAAAATCGAACAGTAAATTCGCCTTTTATGGGGCCAAGACTTTAAATCGAAAGATCGGTCTATATGACAGCTATATCCAAATCTGAACCGATCTATGCCAAATACAAGAGGGATGTTGAAAGGCCTAGCAAAACTCGCTGTCCCAAATTTCGGCGAAATTGGACAATAAATGCGCCTTTTATGGGGCCAAGACTTGGAATCGAGAGATCGGTCTATATGACAGCTATATCCAAATCTGAACTGATCTGTGCCAAATTCAAGAAAAATGTCGAAGGGCGC